>NC_133330.1:325233977-325533977 GCF_042186555.1 Aquarana catesbeiana | reverse complement strand
GTCTATGGCTGGGTAGGTAAGTGGTTAAGGATGATCAGAAGAAATGGACAGCACCTGAGTTAAATATATGAGTGTCACAGCAAAGGGTCTGAATACTTCGGACCATGTGATATTTCAGTTTTATCTTTTTTAATAAATCTGCAAAAATGTCAACATTTCTGTGTTTTTCTGTCTATATGGGGTGCTGTGTGTACATTAATGAGGAAAAAAATGAACTTAAATGATTTTAGCAAATGGCTGCAATATAACAAAGAGTGAAAAATGTAAGGGGGTCTGAATACTTTCCATCCCCACTGTATATGACGCCGTGCTGTACTGGTGACACTCTGATCACCTCACACCAGTCATATGATAAAACTATCCCAACAGTGCCCATCAGTGCCACCTATCAGAGCCACCTATCAGTTCCACCTGTCAGTGCCGCCTATCAGTGCCACCTGTCAGTGCCCTTTAGTGAACAACAAAGGAAATTGCCGCTCTGGGTGAGTGGCTCCAGATGCAATTTGATTAAACAAGACTCCTCACATGGGTGCAAAACCCTGGCTCGCATGCCGTGAAAGACTGATTGAAGGAAGAAATTGTCTGCACACCGACGTAATTGAAGTCCATTTATTGAAAGTTCCATACAAATAATGACACACCACAGTTGCAGAGCGGGAACAGAGGTGGACTAGTGTCGTACAGCTACACTGTGCTTAATCATCACCATGAGGCGTGCTACTGACATTCCTGGAATAGGCCCCCCCACACCACACCCGTGTCCACAGGTGTGGGTGGGTATCAGTAGGCACCCCACCTGTTCCAACCTATCATTTTTGAAGGCCCTTCATATTTCTAACACATAGGATGCACATACCAAGAATTACACTCCAAAATAATTATATTGAGGTAAGGGTAAAAAAAAAAAATATTACTTGTGGTTTTAGTAGTGCAGTTGTCCACAGAGGAGAGCATTGGTCCAGGCAGCAGGCAGGAACGTGCTTAGCGACAACAATAGTAATTATCCAGGCAGCAGGCAGGAATTGTCAGGAGCATCTAGAGCTCCTGCTCCTCATTCCAGCATCTGAAGCATCATCATATAACTGGTGTGATGTGATCAGGGTGTCAACAGTACAGTACAGCGTCATCATATAACTGGTGTGAGGAGATCAGGGTGTCACCAGTACAGTACAGCGTCATCATATAACTGGTGTAAGGTGATCAGGGTGTCACCAGTATAGTACAATGTCAGGATATGTAAAGAAATGTCAGGATATTGCCAGGATTCCTAGGACCTCCAGTACTCACAAGATCCCTGCCGAGTCTTCCAGTTTTGCCAGGATTCCTGGGACCTCTGGTACTAACATGATCCCTGCCGGGTCTTCCAGTATTACCAAGATTTCTGGGACCTGCAGTATTCACAGGATCCCTGCCAGGTCTTCTAGGATCTCCAGGATTTTTAGGACCTCCAGTACTCACAACATCCCTGCTGGATCTTCCAGTAGTGTCAGGATTCCTAGGACCTCCAGTACTCAAGATCTCTGTTGGGTCTTTCAGTATTACCAGGATTCCTAGGACCTCCAGTACTCACAAGATCTCTGCTGGGCCTTCCAGTATTGCCAGGATTCCTAGCATCTCCAAAACTCGCAAGATCTAGTATTGCCAGGATTCCTGGGACCTCCAGTACTCACAGGAATCCTGCCGGGTCTACCAGTATTGTCAGGATTTCTAGGACCTCCCGTACTCACAGGATCCTTGCCGGGTCTTCCAGTATTGGCAGGATTCCTAAGACCTCAGGTACTCTAGGATCCTTGCCGGGTCTTCTAAGATCTCCAGGATTCTCAGGACCTCAAGTACCCACAACATCCCTGCTGGATCTTCCAGTAGTATTAGGATTCCCAGGACCTACAGTACTCACAGGATCCCTGTCAGGTCTTCCAGTTTTGCAGAATTCCTAGGACCTCCAGTACTCACAAGATCCCTGCTGGGTCTTCCAGTATTGTCAGGATTTCTAGGACCTCCAGTACTCACAAGATCCCTGCCGGGTCTTCCAGTATTGTCAGGATTCTCAGGACTTGCAGTAATCACAGGATCTCTGCCTGGTCTTCCCATGTTGTCAGGATTCCTAGGACCTCCAGCACTCACAAGATCCCTACCAGGTCTTCCAGTATTGTCAGGATTCCTAGGACCTCCAGTACTCACAAGATCCCTGCTGGGTCTTCCAGTATTGCCAGGACCTCCAGTACTCACAAGATCCCTGACGGGTCTTCCAGTATTGTCAGGATTCCCAGGACCTCCAGTACTCACAGTATCCCTGCCGGGTCTTCCAGGACTTTCAGATACCAGCAACACACAGAGTACGTAGTTCACAATGAGTCTTAAGACTCCTAGACCTGCATTGTAAAAAAGAGCAGTGAAGCACAACCATTGTGTAGCACTGCAAAGCAGGTCCTGCATATGTAATATGCAAATGTGTTGGAACATGACAGAGAGGCCACTGCTTTCACATAAAGCAGGGGTCTCCAAACTATGGGCAGTGGGCCACATCCGGGTCATTTCAAGACTCTATCTGGCCCACAGTTAGTGTAAGTGTTGTATCCTCAATGAGTAAAAATTGAGGATTCAGGTCAACATAGGCTGCCTATGTTCTCTGTTTCTCCTCTTTAACCAAGCTACGACCACCCCACATTCTCACAACCAGTGATGTGCCTGCACCAGCATTAACAGAAGGATGGAACTTCTTCTATCCAGACCTGCTCCACCTCCCACCCTGCTGCTACAGTCAAACTGTAAGCCCTAAAATGGTTAGGAGACTTTGATGTAAAAGGGGAATCTAATAGCAACTCTGATGTAAGTGGAAACTCTGATGGGGACTGTGATGTAGGGGGAGAATATGATGGGGAATCTGATGTAAGGCTGGACTCCTGTGGGGACTCTAATGTAAGAGGGGACTCTAATGGGGAGCCTAATGTAAGGTAGGACTCTGATAAGGACTTAGATGTAATGGGGGACTATGATAGAGACCCTGATTTAAGGGGGACTCTGATGGGGACACTGATGTAAGGAGGGACTCTGACCCCTGCATAAATGAGACTCTGAGGGAGAACCTGTGCCAGACTGTGGCCAGTGGGAATAGAAAACATTGTGGTGTTAATGAGAACAAACAGTGCCTCATAATTGGTTTTAGGGAAGAAATAGTGCCCTATTGTTTGCATCAGTGGAAGGAATGGTGCCCTATTATTGGTATTTAAGGTAGGAATGGTGCCCAATCATTGGTGTCAGTGGGAGGAATGGTGCCCCATCATTAGTGTCTGTAGGAAAAATGGTGCTCCATCATTGGTGTCAGTAGGAAGAATGGTCCCCCATCATTAGTGTCTGTGGGAAGAATGGTCCCCCATCATTAGTGTCTGTGGGAAGAATGTTCCCCATCATTAGTATATGTGGGAAGAATGTTCCCCATCATTAGTGTCTGTGGGAAGAATAGTGACCCATCATTTGTGTCTGCGGGAAGAATGGTGCTCCATCATTTGTGTCTGCGGGAAGAATGGTGCTCCATCATTGGTCTCTGTGGGAAGAATAGTACCCCATCATTAGTGTCTGTGGGAAGAATAGTGACCCATCATTTGTGTCTGTGGGAAGAATAGTGACCCATCATTTGTGTCTGTGGGAGGAATAGTGCCCCTTCGTTGGTGTCAGTGGGTGGCATGGAACCCCAAGGGCCGGATAAAGGCAAGCAAAGAGCCACATCGCAGTTTGCAGACCACTGATTTATAAAACTGAAAAAATGATGTGGCCCCTATACTGAAAAGTTTGGAGACCCCTGACATAGAAAAAGGAATATTCCTTTCTTCTCTGCAGCATACTGGCACTGGGCAGACTTTTCTACTCAGGCTGTGACTGCTTTCTAAAGAAAACAATCTGTAACCCTTCTTTTCTTTTCATACACATGGAATGTATTCAGTTGATTTAAACAGGAAGTGCAGTTGGGCTTTAACGCTATAGCATCTACCAAACACTAAGACCCCTTCCAAACTGAGGCATTTTTCAGGCGCTTTTGGGTTAAAAATAGCGCCTTAAAAACGCCTCCGGTGCGCTTGCAGGACGTTAGAAAAAGTCCTGCAAGCAGCGTCTTTGGGGCGGTGGAGGCGCGGTGTATACACCACCGCCCCTGCCCATTAAAATCGACAGCGGCGCTTTTTTGGGTGCATTTAACCCTTTCTTCTTTAGCGTCCGAAAAAGCACTGCTAAAAAGACGGTAAATCGCCGCTAAAACTAGCGCCGCTTTACCGCTAATGCCCGGCGCGGCTCAATGTGAAAGGGCTCTCAAAGACCAGTTCTGGGTGGACTGACCTTTTAAATATTAATTTTAATTGATTTGATATGTATATTTTTGTACCTGGAAACATATCTTGTGCATTTTCAAGAAGAATATTTGCTGTTAAAGAAGTCCTTAATGGAACGATCGTTCACAAGAAACGCTTTATGAGCACAGGATCAGCTATGACTCCGATGAGCCATGTCTACAGGTAGTTGGAGTAACATCCATTATTACCAATATTTCACTTTCAAGTGTTAAGATACACCACAGACATCTCTTTGATGGGAGGAAACCATGGACATCACATCGGGTGAAGCCTTTGATATTATTCATCAGTCAACACAGGAGAAATGACAATGGTTGTTAACCCCCCTCTGTGTTCCCAGCGTTATGGACAATTAGGAGCTGAAGAACATAATTACCAGCGAGTGTCGCTCGACTTCCCTTTCTAGTCCTGTCTCCATTAGCATCACTGGGTACTTTTTAGTGCACTCTCACCATTCAAGCCACATTCCAGTTTTGGGGGGAGTGTAGCTCAGTGGTCCCAAATCTCTGGCACTAATTGCCTTTAATGGATTTTGTTCAAAACTCAAGCATCCTTTAGAAGTGGCCATCTCCGTCTTACATCAACATCACTTATTACAGGAAAACTGTAAGCAAAGCACAGAACGCAGCAACATGAAATTCCATTTACCGTTGGTCATTTTATGCCGTGCCTTTTGTTTAATAATGGCACAAATACATTCGAATATGTACCAACAATGGGAAAGTTGGAGAAACTCTAATGCACCCATTGTAAGATATAAGATACACAACAGAAGTGTTTAACCGCTTCAGCCCCGGAAGATTTTACCCCCTTCCTGACCTGAGCACTTTTTGCGATTCGGCACTGCGTCGCTTTAACTGACAATTGCGCGGCCGTGCGACGTGGCACCCAAACAAAATTGACGTCCTTTTTTCCCACAAATAGAGCTTTCTTTTGGTGGTATTTGATCACCTCTGCGTTTTTTTATTTTTTGCGCTATAAACAAAGAAAGAGCGACAATTTTGGAAAAAAACACGCAATTTTTTTTACTTTTTGCTATAATAAATATGACCCAAAAATATATAAAAAACAATTTTTTTTCTAAGTTTAGGCCGATACGTATTCTTCTACATATTTTTGGTAAAAAAAAATCGCAATAAGAATATATTGATTAGTTTGCACAAAAGTTATAGCGTCTACAAAATAGGGGATAGTTTTATGGCATTTTTATTGTTAATTTTTTTTTTAACATCGGACATTTTTTTTTTTCTTTCAGTTTTTATAATTTTTATTACAAGATCCTGGAATAAAGTACAATCTTCAGATAGTTCATCTTGGGATCCTTTAGTCCTTCTTTTTACCAGCACCCACGCTTGCTTTGGCTGTGCCCCTGACTTTCTTCATTCTGTTTTTCCTTTCTTTACGCTGTTTTCTAGAAGTCTTTTTCTTTTTATGTAAGCCATGCCTGGCAAGTCTTTGTTTGGGTTCGTTTTTCTTTGCATAGTCCAGGGAATCGTAGACCATGCCAAAACCAGTAGTTTTGCCACCTCCAAAGTGAGTCCTAAAGCCAAATACAAAGATCACATCTGGGGTAGTCTTGTACATTTTGGCCAACTTCCCCCTGATTTCAGTCTTTGGGACACTGGCTTTTCCAGGATGAAGGACATCTATGACCATCTGCTTCCTCTGAAGCAGTCTGTTGGTCATAAACTTCCTAGTTCTAATAGTGACACTGTCGTTCATCTTGCCACAGTCTCTCTCAGGGGCGAAGGAAAGCCACATCGTACATTTTTGACACATATTTTGGGACCATTGTCATTTATACAGCGATCAGTGCTATAAAAATGCACTTATTATGCCCTGTACACACGGTCTGATTTTCCGATGGAAAAAGTGCAATCGGATTGTGTTGTCGGAAATTCCGATCGTGTGTGGGCTCCATCGGACTTTTTCCGTCGGAATTTCCGACACACAAAATTTAAGAGCAGGCTATAAAATTCCGATCGTGTGTACACAAATCCGACGCACAAAGTGCCACGCATGCTCAGAATAAATTAAGAGACGAAAGCTATTTGCTATTGCCCCGTTTATAGTCCCGACATACGTGTTTTACGTCACCGCGTTCAGAACGATCAGATTTTCCCACAACTTTATGCGACCGTGTGTATGCAAGACAAGTTTGAGCCAACATCCATCGTAAAAAATGTCCGATCAATGTCCGATCGTGTGTACAGGGCATTACTGTGTAAATGACACTGGCAGGGAAGGGGTTGACCACTAGGGGGCGATGAAGGGGTTAAGTGTGTCAAAGGGAGTGATTCTAACTGTGGGGGGATGGGCTTCCAGTCACATGACAGCGATCACTGCTTCTGATGACAGGGAGCAGTGATCTCTGTCATGACACAAGGCAGAACGGGGAAATGCCTTGTTTACATAGGCACTTCCCCGTTCTGCGGCTCCGTGACACGATTGCCGGGAGAAGCGGCTGCTAGCCCCCCTTCTTAAGGGGGACGTACAGGTACGCCCATTTGCCCACCGCTGCCATTGTGCCGACGTATATCGGCGGTCGGCGTGCGGCGGTGGTTAATGACAAACTCCACGGAATTTTTTTTATCATGGCAAAAAAATATATGACCAAACCATATACCGTATATATATATATATATATATATATATATATATATATATATACACACTATAGTTCCAAATGTATTGTGACACCTCCCTTTACACGCACATGAACTTTAATGGCATCCCAGTCTTAGTCCGTAGGGTTCAATATTGAGTTGGCCCACCCTTTGCTGCTATAACAGCTTCAACTCTTCTGGGAAGACCGTCCACAAGGTTTAGGAGTGTGTCTATGGGAATGTTTGACAAAGGGCAGATAAAAGGCAGCAGGGTGCAGGATGCAGGGCAAGAGCAAGATCAGGAGCAGGATAAATGGCAAGCAGCATCTGACTTAGCACAACAAAGCAAAATGCTGGCGTGTGTCAGCAGAAGAGGGACCTAGTGTTTGTAAAGGCAGAAGTTTTTTTTTACCTTACTGCTGTAGCACTAACTCACGGTGGAGCTGCTGGTTTAAGCGGGTCTGTTACCTTCACTTTGCTTCCCTCTGTTTCACCGACACCGGGTCTAGGGGTCCCGTTGAGTTTACTTCTGGACAACACACGCACCAACACTGGAGTACGTTTTCAATGCTTTATTGAACAAACAAACTTTAGGAAGTAGCAAGAAAGAGGCGGAAAAGGAAACTTTCAGGAGAAACTCAAATATCTTCTTGCAAAATCTTAGCGACAAATGTCCCGGTAGAATTCAGATAATTATGTGGATTGCGCTCCCCTCATGGGACACTCTTTGGTCATCTGGATAGGCCTCTCTCACCGGTCTAGCAGCCAGCACGCAGCACGAATCTGAAGTCTCTGCCACAGACTTGTTTGGGGGGTAAATCTGCACGATCCTCTGCCACAGGATGTATCAGATTTTCTGCAGTGAACAGTCAGTCACAGTGCCTGAACCTTTAAGCCGAACTGGCAACACTATGCTGTATGGTTACTTCTTTTGGATACGTCCTCCAGCCGAGTCACCAGGCCCCTCTATAGACCAGCACGCTGCGTGATCTCTCCAAGACGGGTCCTCCCCTGGGATCTCCTCGGCTGTCCAGCTTCGTCACACAGGACTGACAGCTCAGGACCATTCCTCGGCCATGGTGGTAGGCCCCAGACAAGCCTCTGGACTCACCCCTGCGCCGTAGCATCGTGGGCCTCCCGATCGGAGGACCACGAGGTAGCTCCTTAACGCATACCTGTCGGCCAGGAGGGCCAGCAGGTGGCTGTAAAACGACCTTAGAACATGGCGTCTGTCCCATAAATACCCTCTTACCAGAATGCAACTCGGAGGAACACCTCCACCGAGCTTGTCTCCGAGACAGAGGAGCATCTATACACTTCGACACGTTGCCTTTCCATGACCAGTAGCAACAGCAACACCAACCGGTCAGCACGGAAGCACACACAACGTCAGCCAAGCTGGAACAGAGGCAAACTTTTAACCTTCCTAACACACAATTTACTAAATTTACCTAATCTGCGGTAGATTGTAAATCTACCAACGCTACACTGGTAAGGTAAAAACCCTTCTGCTTGCAGGTCCCCCCGCAGCCCCCCCAAATACATACGCGACCTTGATCCAGCAATTTGCACGAGAGCAGAGGCTCTCGCTCCTGATTGGCTCAGGCACAGAGCCAATGACGAGGGAACACTCGCACGAGTGCCCCCATAGCAATCGGCTTGCACTCGGCAGGGGGGTGGAACCAGGTGCGCCGGCGGGGGACCCCTGAAGAGGGGGATCAAAGCTACTCTGTGCAAAACCGTTGCACAGAGCAGGTAAGTATAACATGTTTTTTTATTTTAAGAAAAAAGGCTTTACAATTACTTTAAGTACCCTCCCAGCAGCCAGCATCAGGTGAAAACTGATTACTGGGGATCTGCTGGCTGCTGAGAGACACCTGCTGGTGGACATTGGAGCGACAACTTTCCGCTCTGGGAAGCACAGTGCCACCAGCAGGTTACAGAAGTCTTGACAGATGGCCTTGGAACCTTAGGAAATCGATATGCAATGGTTTACTGCTGGAGGCTTAATTTGTTGAAATGAATCACTGGATTGAATTACCTCATCTTCATGTGTAAATAACGGATCTTGTTTCAGCCTCGCAGTAATTAATAAAAACGCAGTTTAGTATGCAAGCTTCCAGAGACCCTGACAGTTCTAAAATCAATAAGGGCTTTTCAGGATAAAGGGATCCTTAAAGTGGATCTTTTAGTGCTTGATCACACCAGTCCCATGTGTGGTTTAATTTGTCAGTCGTTGTGCTGATAGTGTCCCTGTGGAGCAACGGGATGATATGCGGGCTGCTTCTGTGCACTGAGGAGCTATCACAAAAGATCCCAGGATGTAAAGACATAGGGGGTTATTTACTAAAACTGGAGAGTGCAAAATCTGGTGCAACTCTGCTTAGAAACCAATCAGCTTCCAGATTTTATTGCCAAAACCTAATTGAACAAGCTGAAGTTAGAAGCTGATTGGCTACTATGAACAGCTGCACCAGATTCTGAGTGATCCAGTTTTAGTAAATCTACCCCAATATTTGAATCTGAAATCTAAGCGCTACACCAGAATGAGTCTAGAGTAAGGATTTCTTCCAAATCCTTATTGGGTGCAAGAGCCAATGCATTACGGGGGATCCTTAATTGAGTTGGCTCTTGCAGCCAATTAATGTTTGGAAAAAAACCTTACTCTGGACTATAACATTCCAGTGTGGCCAACTGAGACGCTGCTATATCAATCAGCAGGTGTGATCCGGCAATGTCTAAAGCTTCCGGACCGGTGTAGGAGCAAAGCAGGGAAATACAACTAGGGTTGCACCAATACCAGTATCGGTATTGGTGCCGAATCTAAGCATTTGCATGAGTATCAGTACTGGTGCAAAATGCTCCGATACCTGAAACCAAAACTTTAAGGCTCGGTTCTTTCAACTGTCAGGGGGATTCACCCACTGACAGCTGCAATGTAAACAAACAAAAAAAATCTGGCAATTACAGGTTGTTAAAGAGGAGGTCCAGCCCCCCCCCCAAGAAAAATTGAGTCAGCAGCTACAAATATGGACACTTATCTGTCCAAGGAGCCCGCGATGTCAGCACCCCAGGCAAACTTCGGATTGGCTGTCGGGTGCAGCGCCGCCATTCCTGGTAAGGGAACATGGCAGTGAAACCTTTCAGCTTCACAGCTGGTTCCCTACTGCGCATGCTGTGCTTTCTAATTGGTCCGGCAGCAGAGGAAGGCGGAGGCGGGCCGAATTTCCAGGAAATCGTGCAGCGGCCCCGTTTCCCGGAAGTGGGGAATGGCACCAGTCAAAAACAGGTACCCGTTCCCCCCCTCCCCCCTAAAAGGTGCCAAATGTGGGGGAGGAGACGGATAAGTGGAAGTTCCGCTTTAAGGAGCGGGGCCGCCATGTCCTTGACAAATGATGACTCATTCAGCTGTCAGTGTGGTTCCCCTGTTGTAAACAAGTGTAAACAATTGGAGCTGTCCAAAAAAAAAAAAAAAAGCAGCCCACCAATGTTTATCAACAACATTGCTCAGCCGCTAAAACAGAAAGATAAAAAGAAACATTGTTTCATTTTGTATCTTTCTATTTCTTCACCTACAGATCAAAGGGATGAACTTCGATCTGCAGATTAAGTCAGTTTATAAAGCAACCTGTCAAGTAAATAAAAAGTTTATTTTGTGTGTTTTTTTGTTTTTATAATTAATGTTAAATTAAATTATTTTCCTGATGACCTATTTTACGAAACTAATAATAATTATAACTTTTTTTTTGTTTGCTTTGTTCGTTAATATTTTTACACCTTTAATATATATTTACACATTAAAAAAAGCGCAACATTTAAAAAAAAATCAATTTATTTCATTTGTAAATAACTTTTCAGTGTTTTGTACCATTGCTGACAGCTGAAGTGTAAACAAAACTGTTGCCGGCAGGTATCGGTAATTGGTATCGGCCAGCACTAAAAAAAAATTATCGGTACTCATAAAAAAAAAAAATGGTACTGGTGCATCCCTAAAGATTACATATGTAGCGCTTACCCCCGAAGGAGCGACTGATTTAAATTGGGTCTTTGCCGTTACCCCCTTACCTGTATTGCCAATAGACATGGGACTTAGAGTCTGTATTAGGCCTTACGCCCACCAATGTATGCACCAGTCACTTCGTTATGTTTCCAATGCTTTATTGCATAACTTTTGAAGAAGTAGCAGTAAAGAGGTAGAAAGGGAGTTGTAGGAGGGTTCAGATACCTTATGCAGATCACTGAGGAATTTAAGATCCTGAAGACAAACACACCTTTAGTCAACAGATCTTTGCCCACCCGGATAGGCCTCTCTCACTGACCTAGCAGCCGGAATGGCGTACGGACGAAAAGTCTCTGCCACAGACTTGAGAAGAACAAAATGGTTGCACGATCCTCTGCCACAGGATTTAGTATTAGATGAACAGCAAACGCAGTACCAGAACCTTTAAGCCAATCCGGCAGTACTGTGCTGTAGGTTGGTTAGGTATAGGTGCGTCCTCCAAGTAAGTTACCAGGCCCTCCCGAGAGACCAGCCTTCATCCTGGCTCTCTCCAGCAAGGGTCCTCCCCTGGATCTCCTCAGCTTGGCTCAGCTTCTTCCTAACAGGCAAGACAGCCTAAGGACCACCTCTGCGGTGGTAGGCCCCAGACAGACTTCTGGGCCTACTCGTAGTCACATAGCCTCGGGCCAGCGTGGCCCCGAGGCAGGAGGAAAGTTACCACATACCTTATGCCAGGAGGGCCAGGAGGTAAGAGAGTGAAGAAATTAAGTACCCTCTCCCAGAAAGCACAGCGGTGGACCACCCCCACTGGGCTGTTTCCAAGAAAGAAGAGCACTGAATACACTTCAGCCTGTTGCTCTTCCAACACTGGCCTGTGGTGACAACGACACCTACAGACCACAGTGCGGAACTACACGCAACACAGCCAATGCTGGAACAGAAGCTAATTTAGCGACAGATTAAATCTGAACTATATACAGAACAGATAACCCCCTTAATTTACATGAAAGCAACCGATCAACAGGAGCAGGGCGCTACACATATCCGTAGCACTACAGGTAACAGATGAGCTTTACATGTCAGTAGCACTATGGGTAACAGTTCTGTGACTGTATATAGTACTTCTAAACAAACTTTTCCCCAGTACTTCTCTAAAAGTGTTTTTTTTTTTTTTTTTTTTTTACAATCGAGTTTATTGCTGGGGTGTGATAAAAAGGTCTGTGCACCCGCACGCCCCCGTCACATGATTATTCATTCACAAACTGTTCACTCGTCCCCCGTAATGGCTTATTTACCGAAGGACCTCAGCCTGCTATCGACACTTCTCTCCGCCTTGTGAACGATTGACCCAGCGGGTCAATAAATATTAAATTACATCACACAGGACAATGATGCCATCCGGCCCATGTTCCACCAAGTTATCTCAATTAATATTGAAAACTAATTTACCAGGACATTGAACGCACTATCCGCTCAGTTCACTGATCATTGAACTCATTAGAATCCCATGCATTATTTCTTCTTAACACGTAGCACAACATCTGTTGTGTTTTTTCATTTTTTTAATTTTTTTTTTTTAATAGCGCTAGTTTTTGTGAGGATTGGTAATTAGCGATGACTCAGTCTGATGCAATGAAATGGTAACAACTTGAGTCAAATGCCATTTTGGTTACTGTGCTCATAAACAATCACCCGGGCTCCCTGCCTCTCTCTGCAGGGACCGCGCTGCATTAATAATATATTTCACATCGTCTTTCTCCAAACTCAATCACTGGATTGAATTACCTCATTTTCATGTGTAAAAAAAAAAAATAACAGGATCTTGTTTCGCGGTGATGAATAAAAATGCTGTTTAACATGCAAGTTTCCGGAGACCCTGACACTACTAAAATCAATAAGGGCTTTTTCCAGGAGAAAGGGATCCTTATTGTGGATCTTTTAGGGCTTGATCACACCAGTCCTATTCAGCTGCATCGGGCAACGTTGCTTAAAAAAAAGGAGCTCCGGGCTCCTTCAGAAAAAAAATTAAAAGTCAGCAGCTACAAATACTGTGGCTGCTGATTTTTAATATTAGGACACTTACCTGTCCAGGAATCCAGCGGAGTCCTTACACAAGCTTGATTGTTCAGTCGGATCTCGGGTGCTGCCATCACCACTAAGGGAAACTGGCAGTGAAGCCTTGCGGCTTCACAGCCAGTTCCCTATTGCACATGTGCGAAGCGCGCTGCGCTCTGTGAATGGGCTGGCTGCAGGGGAAGAAGGAGGGGGGACAAACTGAGCTGGAAGTGGAAGCGGGTACCTGTCAAAACCAGGTACCGCCCCTCCACAAAAGTTGCCAAATCGGGCAGCTGGGGGGGGGGCAGACAAGCGGAACTTCCCTTTTGGGGTGCAGCTCCACTTTAAATTCCAGCCCAAGGGCGTTATATTACGTGTTTGACTTTCAGTGGGGATATCTGAATGATGGGTGCAGCTACAGGCATCATTCAAATATCTTGGGAAAAATGATCCGCACTACGGTTGTTGGTCTTAAAAATGTTTCATTTTATTGAATAGCCACAGTGAACAAACGCAGATTAAGTCAGTTGACGCGTTTCAGCCTATAAGGCCTTAGTCATATACGACTAAGGCCTTATAGGCTGAAGCGCGTCAACTGACTTGATCTGCGTTTGTTCACTGTGGCTATTCAATAAAATGAAAACATTTTAAGAGCAACAACCGGAGTGCGTTTTTTTCCACATTACTCTATTCAGCCAGCGACTGTGGATCGAACACCTGGGAGCTCTGCTATCTATGTGGTGTATGGGTAGTAGCACTGACTTTTCTGTTTATATCATTCAGATATCATCTTTTTCGGCTGACAATTCTGTGCACCGTGAGAACAATCATAGTGGCAGTTCAGCCGCTTGATCGTTCTTACAGGCGGCAGGAGGTGCTTCTCCGGGCTCACCCGTACGATCGGTGAGCTGGAGAACGAATCGGTCGCTGCCAGAAGATGATCATAGAGATTTCTGGTGACCAGATGGTCCCCAGTTTTCTCTATGACCCTCGGAGGTCCAGGCGCGGCGTTATGACATCACTTCCGGGCCTGCAGAAGTAAACAAAGGTACTTGGCTGGAAAGGGAGAGACAGTTTTTTTTTTTTTTTTTTATCTCTTTCCAGCCTGGAGGAGAGATGTGGGGTCTTATAGTAACCCCATCTCTCCATAAAGAGGACCTGTCACACACTATTCCTATTACAAAGGATGTTTACATTCCTTGTAATAGGAATAAAAGTGATCAAAAAAAAAATTTGTAAGAGAAAGTGTAAAAATAAAAAAAAATAAAAAAGGATCTTGCGAGCCACCACTAACCAGATGCTAAAATAAATAAATGAATGACAAAAAGGCTGCTAGCATTAAACACGTCACATAAATCGTGCAAAGATAAATAGATTAAATATATACGCTGTGCTACCAGTAAATAATTAGTGTAATGCACACTCTATCAGTATAGATACCAAAATGCATACATTACTATTAAAATATAAAGTGTATCTTAAATAACCAATGAATAGTGAAATCATTCAAATAGATAATGGATAACTTAAAATAAATAACTGTGTCTTTAAATAACCAGTGAATAGTGAGACTATTTAAATAGATAAAAAATAAAATACACAACTTAATCCAGAGTGCTCCTATGCGAGGTTGTGTTCAAAATACATATGTTAATAATATGTGAATTGATCATAAATCAAAAGTGCTCATGTGCATAAGTGATAGACAACTGTATCTAAAAATAAAGGTAAAATAAACAATAACACTTTTTTAAAGTGCCCCCATCCCCACGTGCTCGAGCACAGAAGCAAACGCATACGTAAGTCGCACCTACATATGTAAACAGCGTCCAAATCACACATGTGAGGTATCGCCACGTGCGGTAGAGCAAGAGCAAAAATTCTAGCCCAAGACCACCTCTGTAACTCCAAACATGTAACCTGTAAAAAAAAATTAAAGTGTCGCCTATGGAGATTTTTAAGTACCAACGTTTGTGCCATTCCACGAGTGTGCGCAATTTTAAAGCGTGACATGCTAAGTATCTATTTACTCGCCGTAACATCATCTTTCACATTATACAAAAGAATTGAGCTAACTTTACTGTTTTTTTTTTTTTTTTTTTAATACATGAAACTGTTTTTTTTTTTTTTTTTTAAACGCATTCATAAAAATTCTTGCGCAAATACCGTGTGACGTAAAAAGACGCTACAATCACCATTTTATTTCCTATAGTCTCTGCTAAAAAAAACATATATAATGTTTGGGGGTTCTGAGTAATTTTCTAGCTAAAAAAATATGATTTTTACATGTAGGAGAGAAGTGCCAGAATAGGCCCGGTATGGAAGTGGTTAAAGTGGTTCTAAAGGCTGAAGGTTTTTTACCTACTTGCATTCTATGCATGAAGGTAAAAAACCTTCTGCAGGAAGCTTTCCCCCCCAGCCCCCTCTTATACTTACCTGAACCCGATATCGATCCAGCGATGTGCACGGGAGCAGCTGCTCTCCCGGCTCCCCGCTCCCTCTTCATTGGCTCAGAGACAGCAGCAGGAGCCATTGGCTCCCCCTGTTGTCAATCACAACCAGCGAGGAGGGAGCGGGGGCAGGACCGAGCTCTGCTCTGTGTGACTTATGGACTTAGTATGGAGGCACTCAGGATGGGGGAGCCAGGATCGCTGGAGGGAACCTGAGAAGAGGAGGATCTGGGCTGCTCTTTGCAAACCCAATGCACAGAGCAGATAAGTATAACATGTTTGTTATTTATTTATGTTTTTATACCTTTAATAACACTTTAATGCAGGGACAAGGTAATTGGCCCTAAAGCGGAGCTTCAGCCAGGTTCCAAAAAGTCTACAGTCAGCAGCTACAAAGACTGTAGCTGTTGACTTTTACTAAAGAAACTTACCTGTCCAGGGATCCAGTGGTACCCTCACCTAGGCCGGTTCTTCACTGGTCTTTGGGTCCCTGGCTCCGGTATGTTAGCAGTGGGAAGCTGGCTGTGACTCCTTGTGGCTTCACAGCCAGCTCCCCACTGCGCATGCGCAAGCCGCGCTGTGCCCTATGGAAGGTTGCAGGAAGGGAGGGGAGACAGACTTCTTCTCGAATCGCCTAGGCGATCGGAGCAGAAGTAGAAGCAGGTGTTGGAAGGGAGAAGTGGAATTTTCCATTTTGAGTGAAGTTTAAAGTGACACTAAACTCTGGTTTAAGGGCCAGTTCACACAATGCAGTCCAGATATGTTCCAGATTCATTTCTACATGCATGTTTTTGATGTGTTCTGGAGTGTTTTCAAAGCGTTTTATCCTCTACTTACCAAGCAGCCTGCGACCAACCAGATTAACCTGTCTAACAGTATGCGTTTAAAAACAAGGGGTTAGTTGCACAAATTGCAAATACATTCTTTTTAAATGCATACTGACAGGTTAATCTGGTTGGTCACAGGCTGGTTGGTAAGTAGAGCTTGGAATTTTTCCAAGGATTTTTTTGTGTGCTTGATTTTAGGTCAGGCAGCACATTTACAGCTTTTCAGCCATTGTGCTACATGCTGGGTGTTCAATGTGCCCCTGTACCTTTAGTGGGGGTGGGCTCCCTCCAGTCCATCTGCCTTCATCTATCTCATCAGAATGCATGTGCTTCCACTGTGGAGCCTCTTATAAGTTAGAGGTAGGGTCTACAGGTCACAGGGTGCCTTGCCGGGGCCTGTAGCTTACGCATGTATTTGCAAATTTGTGCAACTAAACCCGTGTTTTTAAACGCAAACTGGTTGGTCGCAGGCTGGATGGTAAGTAGAGCTTGAAATTTTTCCAAGGATTTCTCCTTGGCTCTTGTTTGAGAGTCTATTTAAGACCATGGCTCCCGGGATTGGTGTGTATTTTGTGTTATGGCTAGAGTAGGTACAGGTCCCACGTCTGGCAGGGAAAGTGCTTAGCATCAGGGAAAGATTTTGGAGGAGTAGGGAAAGTGCAGGGACACGCCATCCCTTCTGGAAGCCTCCCCACTTTGGTACAGACCGGCCAGGTGGCATTCCATCCCTCGAAATAGATGCTGTTGGCACACCTGAGGCCTACTTCTACTGACACATTGCTGTTACATGCTGTGAGTGTTTCCAGCCAGCCTTCCTGCTGGGCCTGTTCTGTATCATCAACCTTCAGTTATAATATATTTCTGTTTCTCTGCACTGGGACTCTGAGTTTTCTCTGCCACGGCACCACTCTGCACCTACCCACGTGCCTCTCCTGTTGAGGCAACCAAACTTCTTCTGCTTGCCCTGCAGCCTGGCCCTGCTTACAGCCGTATTGGAAATATCACCAAATATCAGAGCATTGGTGATGTCCACCCATCCCTTCCTTCCCGCTCTCCTAAGAAACCCCCTCCTACCCATCAGCTGGTGTGCAGCAGCTGCAAGCCACATTCCAACTTTCAGCTGTTGAATTGCAGCTTTGTATAAAGATATCATTCAGGTATTATCTATTCCAAAAAATGACTGGCACTTTTAACAGAACACAGGCGTGTATATATGTTCGTCAGCGTTTCTTTGTCAAAGTTTTCTACGCTAAAACTTTATTGGCATAAAGGGCTTCTTCAACAAATTCGCATTTTTGTTGTGAATCGCGGGCGGGAGTAATTTTGCTTTGCTTTCTGTTTGTCACTTTGTTAGCAGCATCTGCTGCGAAAAGAGCAAAGAACAATAAAAGGATTGCAGTGATTATCTTTCTGACTAATCTGTGTGGGGATTTCTTGTCTTCTAGTGGAGCGCAGATTGTGTCCGGCCAACGTTGCATTGGGTTCTTTGAAGGATTGACAAGCAGAACATAATATTGAGTCTCGGTGGGCCCAGGACGCGTGTGTGTTGATGCAGACACAATGCATGTGGAGGAGATGAATTGTGATCGGTGGAGGTGGAGAGAGATGAAGAGGTTCAGTGGGGGCTCAATGGAGATCCCGACAAGCTGTTAAAAAGTCTATTGAATGCTCATTGCCCCGGCTCATTAAAGACGATGAGTCAGGAGGACAAGACGAAGTCGGGCTCATTCCATCTCTGGGCTTTGTGATTCATCTATAGGATGAGACCAGACTGTGATTCACCTTCAACTTTCGTCAGACAATGTAAATTCATACAAAGCTTCTTTATCTTTTGCATGTCATGTACCTTTACGGTAGGACAGTGCAGAGATCAGCAACCTTTTCCATTTCTATAAAAAATATGCATAGTTATTCGTACTGTGAAAGTGCATAGATATTCGGTCTGTGAGAATGTGGCAAAAAAACGTTCTCCTACTTCCTCTACAGCAAGGGTGTCAAACTCAATTTCATTGCGGCCCGCATTAGCAGTATGGTTGCCCTGGGGTGCATACAGAGTGCAGGGTTCAGGAGTGTGTTACGTACAGAGTTCAGGGGTGTGCTATGTACAGAGTGCAGTTCCAGGAATGCCCTATGCACAGAGTGCAGAGTTCAGGGGTGTGCTATGTACAGAGTGCAGGGTTTGAGGATGCTATACGTACAGAGTGCAGGGTTCTGGAGTATGTTACGTACAGAGTTCAGACTTCAGGATTACACTACATACAGAGTGCAGGGTTCAGGTGTGTGTTACATTCAGAGTGAAGAGTTCAAGATTACATTACGTACAGATTGCAGAGTTTAGGATTACGCTACGTGCAGAGTGCAGAGTTTAGGGTGCGCTACGTACAGAGTGCAGAGTTCAGGATTATGCTACGTACAGAGTGCAGAGTTCAGGATTATGCTATGTACAGAGTGCAGCATTCAGGGGTGTGCTGTGTACAGAGCGCAGGGTTTTGGGGTGCGCCTAGTACAGAGTGCAGAGTCCAGGGGTGTGCTATGTACAGAGTGACCCCCCCCCCCCCATTCCGGTATCTGCTGTGTAGGTGATCATGGATAACTATGTTAAGGTTCAATTTCAGGCTAACATGAACCAAATAGAAGGAGCACCACTCACATGATCCTTTTAGACATACTGGTCGGTTCAAGCACTGTTGCTGGGTTCTGGGTCACTGATAAGAGAACATCAAGCCCATACATATAACCACAAATGTTTCCCAGGACCACACACCAATATAGTGAATTATAAAACAAATGATCACAAAATGGTTTCAGCTGGCTCTTCACCAATCAGGAAAGCCCCTCTAACATGTTTTACCTGAATAGAGCTTAATCATAGTGATCCTCTATGAATAAGCCCTACATGGGTGAAATATGTGAGAGGAGCTTTCTTGATGGGTGGAAAGCCAGCTGAAGCCATTTTATGATTATTTATTCTGTGATTCACTATATTGGAGTGTGTTCTGGGAAACATTTGTGGCTTTAATTTCAAACTGTTACTCGGTCAGCATTTTACTAACATTAAAGGGTCAGTTGACCCAAAACTTGTATTTCAATGTTTGGTAGATGCTGGAGAGTTAAACCCTCTTCATTCTCTTCTATCTTCCTACTCGATTGTTCAGATCTCTTCACTGCATCTCCCCAAATCTGCTTTGCCCATTATGAGGGGCTCCCAACATCCCTACTGGATGGGAGGGGTTGGAACACACATAAATGGGCAGGAACATCCAAAGCAGATTGGGATAGTTATTTCTGAAACTCATCCTGAGACCTTTTTTACAGATGAAAGTGGGGGAACATGTAAACGCTGCACACCACATTGGTTTTCATATTGACAGTCATGGGGATTTTGATCACCGATGACCATCAGCACAACCAGCCACATCCATGGAAGGGAAACTTAGATCGTAGCCCTTATCATCTGCCTGCTACAGTGATTGTTAGCGTATTCTATGGCGTTCTCTGCTGGTCTCATACTTCTGTTATTGGGAACACCCAAAACTCCCAGATGGACAGGACCAAAGTCTGGGAATATGGTAGGGAGATCTCAATGCTGGAACATCCTAGGTATACAAGAACCCAGGGAGTCTGTGCAGGTTCTCATTTATAGAGGTCATGGTATATCTAGTAGTAGCCACAGTCAACTGGACTTGTTCTGTAATGTTGAGGATGTTTTGTAGCTTCTCCATGTCACTTCTTCAGTTCTAATGAGTGTCAGGAATATACCCCATCATTTATACCCACCCAGGTACCCCAAACACCTTAATCCAATCACCATGGAATGTGTCAACGCAGATGTTGATTGTCCAAGAACAGGATGGGAGGTATGACATTTGTGGAACCAATCTGTTCTAGTTACATAATCCCATCCTTGGTATCAGGGAGTCAGCATAGGCGTTAACCATTTACTTTATATGGATATAAGTGTGAATTTTTGTCACATTGCTAGGGTAGAGATGTTAAAATGGCATTATATGGTGTTCAGGACAGTTGGTGATTGTAGATTTTGTAGAAGCAATGATGAACAGTCAGATGAATCTTGTGAAGAGCTTGTTTATTCCCGCCAGCAGAGATCCACATGTAAAACCTATTTCCTCTAGTTTTATTTTATAACTTCCTACTTCCTGTTCCCACCCCCAGGTCCTCACACAGTAAATACACTACATACATATTCTACAGTGTTGAAGGCCTCCACTCTTTTACACCACTTGAGGTCCTTTCTGTCCGAAATTAGCAAATTGCTATCCTTAACCACTTGCCGACCGCCTAACGTATATATACGTCGGCAGAATGGCACGGGCAGGCAGAATCACGTACCTGTGAGCGGCGGTCGGCATTTGACTGGGAGCGTCGGGAGGCGAGGGGGAGACCATCCGATCGTGGCCCCCCCCTCGCGATCGCTCCCAGCCAATCGGAATCCTCCCCTGCCTGTGTGTAGTTTCACACAGGCAGAGGATGTGATGTCATCTCTCCTCGGCTTGCCAGTTTCCGTCCCAGCGCCGAGGAGAGAAGACATGTAAGTGCACACAACACAAACACACACAGTAGAACATGCCAGGCATACTTTACACCCCCGATCCCCCCCCCGATCGCCCCCTAATCACCCCCCCCCCCGTCACAAACTGACAGCAAGCAGTATTTTTTTTTTTTTTTTTTTTTTTTTCTGATTACTGCATGGTGTCAGTTTGTGACAGTTAGTGTGTTAGGGCAGTGAGTATTACCCCCCTTTAGGTCTCGGATACCCCCCTAACCCCCCCTAATAAAGTTTTAACCCCTTGATCACCCCCCGTCACCAGTGTCACTAAGCGATCATTTTTCTGATCGCTGTATTAGTGTCGCTGGTGACGCTAGTTAGGAACGTAAACATTTAGGTTCGCCGTCAGCGTTTTATAGTGACAGGGACCCCCATATACTATCTAATAAATGTTTTAACCCCTTGATTGCCCCCTAGTTAACCCTTTCACCACTGATCACCGTATAACCGTTACGGGTGACGCTGGTTATTTCGTTTATTTTTTATAGTGTCAGGGGACCCGCCGTTTATTACCGAATAAAGGTTTAGCCCCCTGATCGCCCGGCGGTGATATGCGTCGCCCCAGGCAGCGTCAGATTAGCGCCAGTACCGCTAACACCCACGCACGCAGCATACGCCTCCCTTAGTGGTATAGTATCTGTACAGATCAATATCTGATCCGATCAGATCTATACTAGTGTCCCCAGCAGTTTAGGGTTCCCAAAAACGCAGTGTTAGCGGGATCAGCCCAGATACCCGCTAGCACCTGCGTTCTTCCCCTCCGCCCGGCCCAGCCCGGCCCAGCACAAGTGCAGTATCGATCGATCACTGTCACTTACAAAACACTAAACGCATAACTGCAGCGTTCACAGAGTCAGGCCTGATCCCTGCGATCGCTAACAGTTTTCTTGGTAGCGTTTTGGTGAACTGGCAAGCACCAGCCCCAGGCAGCGTCAGGTTAGCGCCAGTACCGCTAACACCCACGCACGCACCGTACACCTCCCTTAGTGGTATAGTATCTGAACGAATCAATATCTGATCTGATCAGATCTATACTAGCGTCCCCAGCAGTTTAGGGTTCCCACAAAAGCAGTGTTAGCGGGATCAGCCCAGATACCTGCTAGCACCTGCGTTTTGCCCCTCCGCCCGGCCCAGCCCACCCAAGTGCAGTATCGATCGATCACTGACACTTACAAAACACTAAACGCATAACTGCAGCGTTCGCAGAGTCAGGCCTGATCCCTGCGATCGCTAACAGTTTTTTTGGTAGCGTTTTGGTGAACTGGCAAGCACCAGCCCCAGGCAGCATCAGGTTAGCGCCAGTACCGCTAACACCCACGCACACACCGTACACCTCCCTTAGTGGTATAGTATCTGATCGGATCAATATCTGATCTGATCAGATCTATACTAGCGTCCCCAGCAGTTTAGGGTTCCCACAAACGCAGTGTTAGCGAGATCAGCCCAGATACCTGCTAGCACCTGCGTTTTGCCCCTCCGCCCGGCCCAGCCCAGCCCAGCCCACCCAAGTGCAGTATCGATCGATCACTGACACTTACAAAACACTAAACGCATAACTGCAGCGTTCGCAGAGTCAGGCCTGATCCCTGCGATCGCTAACAGTTTTTTTGGTAGCGTTTTGGTGAACTGGCAAGCACCAGCGGCCTAGTACACCCCGGTCGTAGTCAAACCAGCACTGCAGTAACACTTGGTGACATGGCGAGTCCCATAAATGCAGTTCAAGCTGGTGAGGTGGCAAGCACAAGTAGTGTCCCGCTGCCACCAAGAAGACAAACACAGGCCCGTCGTGCCCATAGTGCCCTTCCTGCTGCATTCGCCAATCCTAATTGGGAACCCACCACTTCTGCAGCGCCCGTACTTCCCCCATTCACATCCCCAACCAAATGCAGTCGGCTGCATGAGAGGCATTTTCTTTATGTCCTCCCGAGTACCCCTACCCAACGAACCCCCCCAAAAAAGATGTCGTGTCTGCAGCAAGCGCGGATATAGGCGTGACACCCTCTATTATTGTCCCTCCTGTCCTGACAATCCTGGTCTTTGCATTGGTGAATGTTTTGAACACTACCATTCACTAGTTGAGTATTAGCGTAGGGTACAGTATTGCACAGACTAGGCACACTTTCACAGGGTCTCCCAAGATGCCATCGCATTTTGAGAGACCCGAACCTGGAACCGGTTACCATTATAAAAGTTAGTTACAAAAAAAAATGTAAAAAAAAAAAAAAAAAACACAAACAAAAATATAAAATAAAAAAATAATAGTTGTCGTTTTATTGTTCTCTCTCTCTCTATTCTCTCTCTATTGTTCTGCTCTTTTTTACTGTATTCTATTCTGCAATGTTTTATTGTTGTTATGTTTTATCATGTTTGCTTTTCAGATATGCAATTTTTTATACCTTACCGTTTACTGTGCTTTATTTTTAACCATTTTTTTGTCTTCAGGTACGCCATTCACGACTTTGAGTGGTTATACCAGAATGATGCCTGCAGGTTTAGGTATCATCTTGGTATCATTCTTTTCAGCCAGCGATTGGCTTTCATGTAAAAGCAATCCTAGCGGCTAATTAGCCTCTAGACTGCTTTTACAAGCAGTGGGAGGGAATGCCCCCCCCCCCAACGTCTTCCGTGTTTTTCTCTGGCTCTCCTGTCTCAACAGGGAACCTGAGAATGCAGCCGGTGATTCAGCCAGCTGACCATAGAGCTGATCAGAGACCAGAGTGGCTCCAAACATCTCTATGGCCTAAGAAACCGGAAGCTACGAGCATTTTATGACTTAGATTTCGCCGGATGTAAACAGCGCCATTGGGAAATTGGGAAAGCATTTTATCACACCGATCTTGGTGTCATCAGATGCTTTGAGGGCAGAGGAGAAATCTAGGGTCTAATAGACCCCAATTTTTGCAAAAAAGAGTACCTGTCACTACCTATTGCTATCATAGGGGATATTTACATTCCCTGAGATAACAATAAAAATGATTTAAAAAAAAAAAAAATGAAAGGAACAGTTTAAAAATAAGATAAAAAAATAATAATAATAAAGAAAAAAAAAAAAAAAAAAAAAGCACCCCTGTCCCCCCTGCTCTCGCGCTAAGGCGAACGCAAGCGTCGGTCTGGCGTCAAATGTAAACAGCAATTGCACCATGCATGTGAGGTGTCACCGCGAACGTCAGATCGAGGGCAGTAATTTTAGCAGTAGACCTCCTCTGTAAATCTAAAGTGGTAACCTGTAAAGGCTTTTAAAGGCTTTTAAAAATGTATTTAGTTTGTCGCCACTGCACGTTTGTGCGCAATTTTAAAGCATGTCATGTTTGGTATCCATGTACTCGGCCTAAGATCATCTTTTTTATTTCATCAAACATTTGGGCAATATAGTGTGTTTTAGTGCATTAAAATTTAAAAAAGTGTGTTTTTTCCCCAAAAAATGCGTTTGAAAAATCGCTGCGCAAATACTGTGTGAAAAAAAAAAATGAAACACCCACCATTTTAATCTGTAGGGCATTTGCTTTAAAAAAATATATAATGTTTGGGGGTTCAAAGTAATTTTCTTGCAAAAAAAAAATATTTTTTTATGTAATCAAAAAGTGTCAGAAAGGGCTTTGTCTTCAAGTGGTTAGAAGAGTGTGTGATGTGTGACATAAGCTTCTAGATGTTGTGCATAAAATGCCAGGACAGTTCAAAACCCCCCCAAATGACCCCATTTTGGAAAGTAGACACCTCAAGCTATTTGCTGAGAGGCATGTCGAGTCCATGGAATATTTTATATTGTGACACAAGTTGCGGGAAAGAGACAATTTTTTATTTTTTTTATTTTTTTTTGCGCAAAGTTGTCACTAAATGATATATTGCTCAAACATGCCATGGGAATATGTGAAATTACACCCCAAAATACATTCTGTTGCTTCTCCTGAGTACGGGGATACCACATGTGTGAGACTTTTTGGGAGCCTAGCCGCGTACGGGACCCCGAAAACCAAGCACCGCCTTCAGGCTTTCTAAGGCCGTAAATTTTTGATTTCACTCTTCACTGCCTATCACAGTCTCGGAGGCCATGGAATGCCCAGGTGGCAAAAACCCCCCCCAAATGACCCCATTTTGGAAAGTAGACACCCCAAGCTATTTGATGAGAGGTATAGTGAGTATTTTGCAGACCTCACTTTTTGTCACAAAGTTTTGAAAATTGAAAAAAGAAAAAAAAAATTTTTTTTTCTCGTCTTTCTTTATTTTCAAAAACAAATGAGAGCTGCAAAATACTCACCATGCCTCTCAGCAAATAGCTTGGGGTGTCTACTTTCCAAAATGGGGTCATTTGGGGGGGGTTTGTGCCACCTGGGCATTCCATGGCCTCCGAAACTGTGATAGGTAGTGAGGAGCAAAATCAAAAATGTACGCCCTTAGAAATCCTGAAGGCACTGATTGGTTTTCGGGGCCCCGTACGCGGCTAGGCTCCCAAAAAGTCCCACACATGTGGTATCCCCGTACTCAGGAGAAGCAGCTAAATGTATTTTGGGGTGCAATTCCACATATGCCCATGGCCTGTGTGAGCAATATATCATTTAGTGACAACTTTGTGCAAAAAAAAAAAAAAAATTTGTCACTTTCCCGCAACTTGTGTCAAAATATAAAACATTCCATGGACTCAACATGCCTCAAAGCAAATAGCTTGGGGTGTCTACTTTCCAAAATGGGGTCATTTGGGGGGGTTTTATGCCATCTGGGCATTTTATGGCCTTCAAAACTGTGATAGGTAGTGAGGAGTAAAATCAAAAATGTACGCCCTTAGAAATCCTGAAGGCAGTGATTGGTTTTCGGGGGCCCGTACGCGGCTAGGCTCCCAAAAAGTCCCACACATGTGGTATCCCCATACTCAGGAGAAGCAGCTAAATGTATTTTGGGGTGCAATTCCACATATGCCCATGGCCTGTGTGAGCAATATATCATTTAGTGACAACTTTTTGTAATTTTTTTTTTTTTTTTTTTGTCATTATTCAATCACTTGGGACAAAAAAAATGAATATTCAATGGGCTCAACATGCCTCTCAGCAATTTCCTTGGGGTGTCTACTTTCCAAAATGGGGTCATTTGTGGGGGTTTTGTACTGCCCTGCCATTTTAGCACCTCAAGAAACGACATAGGCAGTCATAAATTAAAGGCTGTGTAAATTCTAGAAAATGTACCCTAGTTTGTAGGCGCTATAACTTTTGCGCAAACCAATAAATATACACTTATTGACATTTTTTCTACCAAAGACATGTGGCCGAATACATTTTGGCCTAAATGTATGACTAAAATTGAGTTTATTGGATTTTTTTTAGAACAAAAAGTAGAAAATATCATTTTTTTTCAAAATTTTCGGTCTTTTTCCGTGTATAGCGCAAAAAATAAAAACGGCAGAGGTGATCAAATACCATCAAAAGAAAGCTCTATTTGTGGGAAGAAAAGGACGCAAATTTCGTTTGGGTACAGCATTGCATGACCGCGCAATTAGCAGTTAAAGCGACGCAGTGCCGAATTGTAAAAAGTGCTCTGGTCAGGAAGGGGGTAAAACCTTCCGGGGCTGAAGTGGTTAAAAGAATATCCTATTTCTATAAGATGTCGAAAACTACTAAGTCTTGACTTGTAGAATTTGCACTCCTGGGCCATTTTTTTTGAGAAGCTGCCTTGTCTCCCCAATGTGAAGCTGCCTTGTCTCCCCAACAGAGTATGTAGGCATAGGACACACCCCCCTGCCATGCCCCCTGAAAAGAGAATTATACAAAAAAAATGATTAGTTAAACCCACAAGTGCTTATTTTTTTAACCACTAATATTCTTTTATATTGGCTTTTGAAATTTACAGATGCAGCAATTTAGAAATTGGATGAAAGATTTAGCACTGGGAAACACTTTTTGAAAGATAAAAAGCGCATTTGAAATACAACTATATAGATGAGATGAAAATGAAGGATAAATGAGGAGAAAAGAGGGGCAGAGGGACATTGTTCCAAATCAGGGACTGTCCATCGAAATCAGGGACAGTTGGGAGCTATGCTTAAACTTGTGGATGTTTCAATAAAGAAACCAACCTACTAGGCGCCATTGGTAAAGAAAATATCACCTTTGGGAGGACTGACCTGTTAAAAAGAAGCAAATGCATTAAAAAAATAAAAATAAATTTATAATTAATTTTTGTAAATCTGGAAATGAGAGATTGTAGTCCTCTGTTAACTCCAAGAACAGCACTTTTTGGAGCCAAGTATTTTTTTTTTCTTCTGAATGCAGGAAAAAAAAACAACCAACACACACCAGTAAGGTCATTAGAAACTACATTTATTGTATAGAACAACCATGGGCATTGCAATTACAGTCCCCGCCCTCGGACCACCCCCTCTACGTCCGTGTGTACCCAGGATTACTTTCTGTACTGGCCACAAAACAGGAAATGAGAGGCGATAACTCCAATATAAACTAAATTCCCATGTTAGTTGTCACAGTAACAGGTACCCCAACGGAGGGTTTGCCATCAATTCATGTTCTGGTGACAGCTCTAAAAGTTAGAATCCCATGACTTGACAGTGGTCACCAGGACAAAGGGTGAATTTTCCTAGTGGGGACACTGACTGCAATAAACACTTGGCAAAGGGTTTAACTCTTCCCTACTCTACCCAAAACTATACAATCAGGGACAGGTCAAAGTGAGTATGTGTCTTCCTGGCAGCCCAAACCCTATTATCTTTTGTCCTGGTGTCACTTGGACAGGAAGACAGGAAGAGGGGGGAAACCTCCTCCCGGTAAGGACATAAATGATGTGGCGCTACCCCCGCAGGAGCCGCTTGAATATTTGTGCCCAGGCCTCCCACTGATTAATCCCCAGCCAGTCACAGGGTATTTTTCACACAGCCAGGTGCACACACTCTTCTGCTCGTTGTCTCCAATAACAAATCTAGGGGATCTGTTTTTGTATTTTATTAGGAGAACTTGGATAGGAGAAGGGAATTAGTAGGATACTCCAAATTAACTATTCACATGTGAGGGCAACTCTCTCAATAGAACTGTGTAGCAGATTATTGGTAGGACCATACAGCAGCAGTATGGTATGAACAAGTCCCTTTGTAGCAGAAGGAACTCAGTGAACTTTGTCTCTTGAAGACACTAGCCAGTGTCCCCTTTAGCTTGCACCCAGCAGCTGACTTGTAACATGCCTCCCAACCGTCCCTGATTCGCCGGGACCGTCCTGGAAATGGTTATAAATCCCGGCGATTCAAAGCTATGTCCCGTAGAGGAACCCAGTGACGGAACAAGTTCTGGTACTTTGCTCCATCGTGTTTCCTGGCAGGGGTGCACTGGTGCAGGCAACAGCAGGCCTTTTCTCAGGCAGAAAGATTATGTAAGTTCTAGCTGCTCTTTTGCAGCAGCCCCACTCTGATGCTTTTATGGGAGAGGATTTGTGGCAGGAAGAGAGTTGTGTACTGGAATGGGGGGGGGATTTGGGAGTACACAGCACACACCCCTTAGCCCTGCATTTGTATGTAGCACACCCCTCAGCCCTGCACTATATACACATGCACCCCTCAGCCCTGCACTCTGTACACAGTATACCCCTCAACCCTACACTTTTTATGTAGCTCACCCTCAACCCTGCACTCAGTACATAGCGCACCCCTCAACCCTACACTCAGTGCTTAGTGCACCCCTCAACCTACACTCAGCACATAGCGTGACCCTTAACCCTACACTCTGTACACAGCATACCCCTCTACCCTGCATTTCTTATGTAGCGCTACCCTCAACCCTGCACTCAGTACATAGCGCACCCCTCAAGCCTGCACTCAGTACATAGCGCACTCCCCAACCTTGCACTCAGTGCATAGGCACCCCTCAACCCTGCACTCAGTACATAGCGCACCACTCAACCCTGCACTCAGTACATAGCTAACCCCTCAACCCTGCACTCAGTACATAGCGCACCTCTCAACTGTACACTCTGTACACAGCATACCCCTACCTATTCTTTATGTAGAGCAACCCTCAACCCTGCACTCAGTACATAGCGCACTCCTCAACCCTGCACACTGTAAGTATTGTGCACTCCTCAACCCTCCATTCTGTAGTGCACTCCTCAACCCTGCACTCTCTATGTAGTGCATACCTCAACCTTCCATTCTGTAGAGCACTCGTCAACCCTGTACTCTGTATGTAGCGCACACCTCAACCCTCCACTCTGTACATAGTGTGCTTCTCAACCCTGCATTCTGTATGTAGCGCACTCTTCAACCCTGCACACTGTATGTAGCGCACTCTTCAACCCTACACTCTGTATGTAGTAAACTCTTCAACCCTGTACGCTGTTCATAGTGTTCTCTTCAATCATGCACTCTGTATGTAGTGCACTCCTGAACACTACACTCTCTTTGTAGCACACTCTTCAATCCTGCACTCTGTATGTTGCACACCCCTCAACTCTTTACTCTGTATGTAGTGTACTCTTGAACCCTGACTTCTGCATATTTTATAGATACCAGGAAGCTTTGTTTTGTTTAACCATGCCCCTTAAGCCCTCCCAATGGTAAGACTTTGGCTACACCCACATTTTGTCAGCTCCTGCCTTAAGTGTTCCTCATTCTGAAATTCAAAAGTTGGGAGGTATTTTTCTAGCACTCAGAGGGGGATCCAACAGCACAGGTCCCAGGGATCCCCTGTGGGGGTCTGTACTCGCAAGTCTCC
Organism: Aquarana catesbeiana; assembly: GCF_042186555.1. Taxonomy (NCBI): domain Eukaryota; kingdom Metazoa; phylum Chordata; class Amphibia; order Anura; family Ranidae; genus Aquarana; species Aquarana catesbeiana. The sequence continues at coordinate 325,504,430 of NC_133330.1, read as the reverse complement.
TGAAGCACCAACAGCAGCCTTCCTCAGCAGTATCAGACAGGATCTGCAGGCATTCTGCCTCAATCAGCTCTCACAAGAACCATGGGTTGCAGCTTCAGTGTTTCAGGCCTTCAGGTCGCCCACCTGAGGCCACATAGCAGCTTGCGCTGGGGAGATGCGCCAGCCCCCCTCCCCACCTGGACCTCTCTCTCTCTCTAGAGAAAGACCCAGAACTCACATGCTCATCCAATATAAATACAGTCACCCAGCATGCATTGGGGCACATCCCCTTCTAATTGGCTAGGGCTGTATGGACATTAATGCTCTCATCTGTAAGATTTCCACCAACTGTCCAGTACCAGTGTGAAACTTTCAAGACAGCATGAGCAGCACCAGAGCACATTGAGCAGACTCTATCAATCGATCACAGCTCTCTGTTAAGCAGGCAGCACATAAATTTGCCTAGCTGTCTCCCTGTTAAGCAGAGAAACCAAAGACTATATACACTCACTCTAGCACTTACTTAGGAGGCCGCTACAATAAAATAAAACTGAAGTTCAGATTCTTCCAAAATAATTTGGCTAGAGTAGGCCTTTAAATTCTGAAGTGTAAAAACATTGTGTGTGCTTGTTTATAACTTGTGCTGCAATCATACGTTGGGGACATTGCTTGAGTTGTTTGTTCTTCGCTTTAAGCTATACTCACAGTGTGTGAGAGCCTGAAGATGTGAGGACCGGATCAATACAAGGGTACATTGCAAAATAAATTTCAAGTAGAGGCTGTTAGTTCTTGAAAACAGATATCAAATGAAAATAAAGACTTCTGTAGAGGGAAGGGGAGTAAGCGTAGAATAGAAGGGAGGAGAAGATGTTTAATGTAAGATCAGAGGAAAGGCCCCATAGGAAAGAGTTCAGATTGCTTAATTTTGGAAGGTTCACAGTCTGTAGCTTAAAGCAGCCTTTTTCAACCAGGGTGCCTGGGCGCCATGGAGCGCCTTCAGGTATCTTCAGGGGTGTCTTGACAAAATGCCTAAATATTGCCCAAAAAGTTTATACAAGCCAGCAGGTGGATCAAGCCTGCCTTTTAGTTACACAAAGCCATGGGTTTTCACCATTACAACCCTTTCAGCCCGCAGCGTCCTAACAACCAATGACGTAATGAGTTTATAAGGAAGATGTTGGGCACCGGCACAGCATTATTGTTTTCCCCTTTCCATGAGCACTGGGGTCATGTTAGCTGAGGAAGGGTGAGAAACTGAGGGAGAAGAAAATGCTAGAATACTAGTCAGTATAAGGGTGTAAAGGTGCATCTGCTTTGGAAGACCAATGCAGCCCATAAATGAGTCTGTTTTTTTTTTTTATTTACCAGCGGGTTGAACAAAAAAAACAGAACCAATTCACACATTCAAGGTAGATGTGGGAATCCTCCCCACTGTGTCATTGTATTCTGACAGAGGGGAGACTTCCCTATCATCAGAATACACTGCTCAGCATTGCTTGCAGCGCCAATCGAGTGGAGTCAATCCAATAGGGCGGTTGTACAGAAGTCAATCGGTAGAACAACTTCTGTACAACCACAGTGCCCATACATGAATTAAACTTTGGCCAATCCCTGCTGAACCGGCCGCGTTTCAATCCATGTATGGCTGGCTTAAATCACTTCTAAGGCTAAGCGTGTGTGGATGTTGCTACATTATGTAAAACTATTACTGTATATACTCGAGTATAGACCGACCCGAATATAAGCTGAGGCACCTAATTTTACCACAAAAAACTGGGAAAACGTATTGACTCAAGTATAAGCCTAGGGTGGGAAATGCAGCAGCTACTGGGTAAATAATGCCCATCTGCAGCATCACTTTGCCTATCTGCAACCTCATTGTGACCATTTGCAGCCTCACTGTGCCCGTTTGCAGCCTCACTGTGCCCATTTGCAGCCTCATTGTGCCTATCTGCAGCCTCACTGTGCCCATTTGCAGCTGTACCTGTGATAATTAAAACAGCGGGTGTCTCCCGCTGTGTCATGCCCATCTGCAGCCGTACCTTTGATAACTAAAACAGCGGGTGTCTCCCGCTGTGTCATGCAGTCTGTTCAGCGGCCGTCCATTGTAACAAAGCCCCTCCTCCTCCTCGTCTGTGATAGATGGAACACTCATACAGTTTCCCAGCATTGTATCCGTATCAAAGGTACAGCTGCAGATGGCCACCCTCACTCGAGTATAAGCCGGCGGGGGGGGGGGGATTTCAGCCTAAAAAATGTGCCGAAAAACTTGGCTTATACTCAAGTATATATGGTAGTTTAGTTTTTACATTTTAGAATGTTGTGCCTCGAGATTGGGAATAATTTTAAAGGATGCCTTGACATTAAAACAGTTGAGAAACACTGGCTTAAAGAATATTTTGCATAACATCACATAGTACTGATGTACTGTATATAATGACACTGGGCACCCCTTTGATAATGTGCATAGCCCCATAATGTGCATGCTCTCCTTCAAAATACTTACCTTTGTAGGGTAAGAAAGAAGGCTAAAAGTTGTGCTGGTAGTGCGATGGGCCCAAAGTTAAGTATAATGCGGCAACCAATTCAGCATTTGCTCTGGCAACCATTTCAGCATTTGCTCTGGCAGTTCCCTGGAGCAATAGTACATAAAAGTATGAGAGCACCACAAGTTGAAATCAAGTCCAGTAAAAGTTTACTTTATATATAGTATATAACACTACCCCTGCAGGAGCCGTTGGATATTAAAGTGATTGTAAACGATCACCTTGTAAAACAACCCATTCAGTTTTAAAACTAAAATGAAAGGCACATCATTTGTGTATAGATATAAAAAAAAAACATAATAAATAGATTTTTTTCCTTCTTTATAAGTGATCACATTCTCTCTGTTCTTTGCATAAGAGCCAGGGGAGGGGAAGCAGCAGCACACTAAGCTTCCCAGTGAATGGCTGTGCAGGGGAGGTGTGTTAGAACAAGTCTGAACATTGGAGGAGAGCAGGCTGAGTTCCCAGCATAGCTAGAGAACTGACCATGGTATGCTCTCCTGCTTAGTGTGGTCTGTTTCTAATAGGAAAGCAGAGGGACTAGCAGAAACAGCAGAGATTTCACATAAAGGAAGCAATATAAATAAAACAGGATACTTTTCCATGAAAGTGCATGGTACAGCAGACACATATCAGGAATATGAAATTCTGGGATAACAAACACTTTAAGTCCCCCTCTTCCTGCACAGCCAGGCAGCATGGATTTTCCGACTCTCCAAGACAAGAAATCAGTTCATGGGCTAGTTTTTGTTTTATTGGGGAAACACCTTGGATAGCGTATAGAGAATTTGGGCTGTCCAAATCAGTGACAAGGTCCTTTATAAACCAGGAGCTCTCAGTCCTCTTTAGTGAAATAGCACAAAACTGCAACTGTATGCAGGAGTATGGTGTCAGCTCAGTAGAACCTCACACTGTTCTGACACTTGCAGATACTACCAGCCCACCTGAGGTAGTCACACTGTCTCTTGCTTCCCGCTGTACTGGGAAAGACTTCTGTTCAGGCCTCCTACTACTCAGATTTTCCCATGCCAGATCTTCCCATGCCAGACCTTCCCATGTCTTCCGCACAAGACCCAAAGGTAATAAGGATCCCTCTCTTAGGCTACCTCTCCTTTCTCTACTCGGCTCCCACCCTGGAGGCAGAGCCCCCCGCAGTGTCCCCTCCCAGGCCTCAAGACAGCAACCTCAGCATTTCATCTTCCTCCTGACTCCTTTGCTGGCCAGGTTCCATGATATTTAAGGGCTTATCCAGCCACCCCGCCAGGACCTTCTGCCTGGGGATTGGCCAGGTTCCCTCCATTATGCAGATCAGAACCCCCTGCCCTCCGCCCACTAACTTCCAGAAGCTTCTCCAAGCTTCTAGAACCATGGGGAGGTACCAGAGACATGCCCTGTAGACCCATCCTGCCTGACTTGGAGTAACCTGACCCAATTAGAGGCTCACGCAATTACCATGAGTCAACCAAATAAATTTACCTACACTAGTTGCACACTATAGGATGCAACGTATACTAATATATGAATATAATATGATATAATATATAGTTTAGGGCATCATCAGTGCAGTATAAAGTAAGAGAGTATACCTATGATTATAAAGCCTGTAATGGAAATTTTGTAAGTTCTGTATATAATTGTATTCTATTTTGTATGTGTTGCACACTACTCTCACTGTGCACATGGCACTAATAATAATAATGTTTTCAGTACATGTTTACATTCTTTCGAGTCCTGATTAGAATGAGTCTGCGTATGTAACGCCCCTTGTTACCATAAATGTACAATTGTAATATTGATGTGATACCTATGTAATCATGTGTATAAAAACCTTCAACTGCGTCATAATAAAGCAGAACAGTTATTTGGAAAGATGCTGAGCGTATCTTTTTGTGTCTGTTCCCTACTGCAGTAGATATTATTAATTTGGAACCACTAATCAATATGAGGATAGGAGTTGCCTATCATCAAAATGTCCAACTCAAGCCCAAATAGAAGCTGCACATTACAATACTTAACCCTGTAATGATGGGTGCTCAAATTGAAAGCCATGGATGGTGCTATGCCATCATCGGGTACAGAGATGCAAAGCTACAAGCACTCCAAATATATGTGTTTCACTTGTTTACATAAAAAAACAGAAACCAACATTTCGGGGCCTTGCGGGGTTGCCATCTCATCCCTTTAAAACCGAGCACATATTAATTACACAGGTTCCGTGGCTGATTAAGGTGGTAATAAGACTCACTTGGTGCCTGATGTGCATTAAATTAGCCTCAGAACTTGTGTAATTCATATGTGTTCAGGTTTGAAGGGATGAGGTGGCAACTCTAGTTCTCTTTCCCAAGGCAACATAGCGACAGTATAGTATAACCCTTTCATGACTAAGCCTATTTTTGAAATGTGGTGTTTACAAGTTAAAATCCGTATTTTTTGATAGAAAATTACTTAGAGTTCCCAAACATTATATATATATATATTTTTAGCAGAGAATCTAGAGAATAAAATGGCGATTGTTGCAATATTTTATATCACACGGTATTTGTGCAGCGGTGTTTTAAACGCAAATTTTTGGAAAAGGGACACTTTCATGAATTTTAAAAAATCCAAACAGTAAAGTTACCCCAATTTTTTTGTATAATGTGAAAGATGATGTTACGCCGAGTAAATAGATACCAAACATGTCACCCTTTATAATTGCACGCACTCGTAGAATGGCGACAAACTACGGTACCTATGAATTTCCATAGGCAACGCTTTAAATTTTTTTTACGGTTACCAGGTTTGAGTTACAGAGGAGGTCTAGGGCTAGAATTATTGCTCTCGCTCTGATGATCGCGGCGATATCTCACATGTGTGATTTAAACACCGTTTACATATGCGGGTGCGACTTCCGTATGCGTTTTCTTCGCTGCGCGAGCTCGCGGGGACGGGGGCGCTTTAAAAATTTTTTTTTTTTTTTATACTTGTAAATTGTGTTTAAAAAAAACATTTTTTTTTTTAAATTTTATTGCTGTCACAAGGGATGTAAACATCCCTTGTGACAGTAATAAGTGGTGACAGGTACTCTTTATGGAGGGATCGGGGGTCTAAAAGACCCCCGATCCCTCCTCTGCACTTCACAGTATTCAGATCGCCGAAAACGGCGATTCTGAACACTGTATATTGTTTTAAAACCCGCGCCATTGGCAGCCGAGTAAACGGGAAGTGACGTCATGACGTCGCTTCCGCGTTTACATTGAGTAGGCTGGAACGAAGCCGCCCACAGCTTCGTTCCAGCCCGCCCCCAGCCGCCGAAGGCGGCCGATTGGACACCGGGCTTCCCGATCGCACGGGAGGCCCGGTAAGAGCGGCGGGAGGCGGCGGGAGGCCTCCGGTATAACAGCCGAGCGGCTTTTAGCTGCATCAGTTGTTATATACGGGTAGCCGATCGCCGGCTCGAAACAACGGTACCGGGATGATGCCTGCAGCTGCGGGCATCATCCCGGTATAACCCCGGAAAGCCGAGTACGCAGATGTGCGTACGGTCGGCGGGAAGGGGATAACCATGAGGGTATGATAAGATGGGGCCAAAGTAACCAAAAAATGCTCCAACCCAACCAGTAAGCAACACAGCAGAGCCTTCTTATAACAAGGTAAATGTTCTAAGATATTCACATCTTGCTCTATATTATGGTTACCACCTCATCCCTTTAAACCCGAACACATATTAAATTACACAGGTTTTGTGGTTGATTAAGGTGGTAATTAAACTCACTTGGTGCCTTATCTGCATTTAATTAGCCTCAGAACCTGTGTAATTCATATGTGTTCGGGTTTAAAGGAATGAGGTGGCAACTCTACTCTATAAACATATCCCAACAAATACAAGGATCATTGCTCATTTTAGGATAGCTGGAGAGGCCATGTAATTGTTTTGAATGTGCAGTTGGCCAAAGGAATTTGCATGGCTCCGCTTACTATCTTGAAATAATGAATAATTCCTTTTATTTTGAGATATGTGATGAAATGAGACCTATGAATACCTGGGGGGGAAAGTTACTAAAACGGAAGCGCTTATAATCTGGTGCAGCTGTACATGGTAGCTATCTAATCAGCTTCTAACTTCAGCTTCTTCAATTAAGCTTTGACAATAAAACCTGGAAACTGATTGATTTCTCTGCAGAGCTGCACCAGATTTCGCACCCTCCAATTTTCGTAAATAACCCCCTTCTATTATAAAAAAATAAAATAGTAAAAACAAAATAATGAATATATACAGAATGCCTACAGTTATTAAAATACTATACTACTTGTTATAGTGATCTCTAAAGTTTGGAGTTGTAGAATCGTAGTCTTCTACATGACACACACCACTTTAGAGTTACATAATAATTCTTGTCTGGGATCCAGAAGTTCTTCTCGTGTTCTTGGCAGTGGTAGAGCAGATCTCCCTGTAGAATAACATGCATTCCACATTCTGCATGGATATAGTACAACATGTGGGACACTTCCTCTGTCCTTGATGTGATCACTTGTAGTCCCTTCGCAACTGGGGCCCAAATCTGAGAAGAATGCTTGCAGAAGGAAGAATAATGCTAGCTGAGGGCCATGGAGGGGAATTAACATACAGAAAGTTTGCAAAACTTTGTTCGATCAAATTTTTCTCCCTTGTAATTTGGACCCATAGCTTATCTAAAGCAGGCATGGTTTACCAGGTTTGCCTAAAGCCCGATTTGTTTTTTTGTTTTTTTTTGGGTGCATGTTTGCTGGAACTGTACATACAAAAGGTGAAGTTTTTGATTTGCACATAAGCTCTAACAAAACTGTATTGCAATAATATTGTGATAATATATTTATGAATGAAACATGCAAAAACATTTTGCAGGATCCATTCATGCAGGAGCCTCTATTACAATCCTGATACACAGAGCACAAATGGATGTAAAAGGAGAGCAGGAATGGTGGTGGTGTAGGATCTGTTTATTATGCAGCATGCCCAAGCTAAAGGTGTTCAAAACCAGATGCATAGCAGCAGTGCCGATCCTGACCTCCCTGGGGCCCTAAGCAAAATTCTGCTAAGGGGCCCTCTACCTGATCCTTGATGCCGTGACCTATGTAAACCATTTGCCACACAGTCACACGTGACACTTCAGTGCTCCCAATACAATCCTCCCTCCTTTAAACAAAACAGTCAAAGAATAAGTACAACAATATAGAACAGACATGTATATAATATACGTGTGTGTGTATATATATATATACATATCTGAGTGCGGATCCCCCACTTACATCAGGGTCCCCAGAGATCCCCTCCTTACATCAGGGTCCCCAGAGAGCCTCCCTTAAATCAGTGTCCCCAGAGAGCCTCCCCTTACATCAGGGTCCCCAGAAAGCCCTCCTTATATTAGGGTCCCCAGAGAGCCCCCCTTACATCAGTGTCCCCAGAGAGCCTCCCCTTACATCAGGGTCCCCAGAGAGCCCTCCTTATATTAGGGTCCCCAGAGAGCCCCCCTTACATCAGGGTCCCCAGAGAGCCTCCCCTTACATCAGGGTCCCCAGAAAGCCCCTCCTTATATTAGGGTCCCCAGAGAGCCCCCCTTACACCAGTGTCCTCAGAGAGCCCCTCCTTACATCAGGGTTCACAGAGAGACTCCCTACTTACATCAGGGTCCCCAGAGAGCCTCCCTCTACATCAGGGTCCCCAGAAAGCCCCTCCTTACATCAGAGTCCACATAGAGGTCCCCCTTACATCAGAGTCCGCACAGAGGTCCCCCTTACATCAGAGTCCCCACAGAGGTTCCCCCTTACATCAGAGTCCGCACAGAGGCCCCCCTTACATCAGAGTCCGCACAGAGGCCCCCCTTACATTAGAGTCCACACAGAGGTTCCCCCTTACATCAGAGTCTGCACAGAGGTTCCCCCTTACATCAGAGTCTGCACAGAGGTTCCCCCTTACATCAGAGTCCACACAGAGGTCCCCCTTGCACCAGAGTCTGCACAGAGCCCCCCACCTCACCATGCTCATCATTGCAGCCTTAATATGCTCATCGTTGCCACCTCACCATGCCCATCATTGCAGCCTTACTGTGCCCATGATTGCTGCCTCACCGTGCCAATCAATGTAGCCTCACCGTGCCCATCATTGCAGCCTTACTTTGCCCATCATTGCCACCTTACCGTGCCAATCATTGCCGCCTCACCATGCCAATCAATGTAGCATCACCGTGCCCATCATTGCCGCATCACTGTGCCCATTATTGCAGTCTTATTGTGCCCATCATTGCCGCCTCACCATGCCCATCATTGCAGCCTTACTGTGCCCCTCATTGCCACCTCACCATGCCAATCAATGTAGCCTCACTGTGTCAATCATTGCCGCCTTACCGTACCAATCAATGTAGCCTTACTGTGCCCATCATTGCTGCCTTACCGTGCCATTCATTTCCGCCTCACTGTGCCAATAAATGTAGCCTTATTGTGCCCATCATCGCTGTCTTACCGTGCCAATCATTGCCGCCTCACCAGTTAGTGCCAGTGGATTACGTACAGGCACAGCGCGCATCTCAGTGTAAAAAGGTTCAGTCGCGCTATGACAAAAGTCCCGCCCTCCTCCTAGACCAGCTTGTGTGATAGACAGAACACTGCATCTATCACATGAGCTGGTCTAGGAGGAGGGCGGGACTTTTGTCATAGCGCGACTTCACACGGAGCTCCGTGATACAGCGAGACTCTGCTTTGAGCTACGCTGCAGCCACAGCATAGCTCAAAGGGGCCCCAGGGCAGGCGGCCTACCGGGAAATGTCCCGGTATCCCGCTAGGCCAGTCTGGCCCTGAGCAGAGCCGATCTGCCCTTGGGGGCCCCCCCACAGCAGCAGTGCCCTACGCAGCTTGTGTAGTGAGCGTATAGGGCAGATCGGCTCTGCATTGGCAGTATCTACAGTGCGGCTGCTACTGTGAGGCTCTCCCCACACCATAGGACCTAAAGCTTGTGTAATTTTTACCCCTCTTTTAGCCCACACCTGCATGGTGTACCTTTTCTTATATACTGTGGAGCATTTTGGGTGCCTGGTGGATGCTATCTATGATGAGATATTCACTCACCGGCCACTTTATTAGGTACACCTTGCTAGTACCGGATTGAACACCCTTTTGCCTTCAGAATTGCCTTCATTCTACATTCCTCAGAGATTTTGGTCCATAGTGACATGATAGCATCACGCAGTTGCTGCAGATTTGTCAGCTGCACATCCATGATGCAAATCTCCCATTCCACCACATCCCAAAGGTGCTCTGTTGGATGAGATGTGGTGAGTGTGGAGGCCATTGGAGTACAGTGACCTCATTGTCCAGTGGTGAGATGATTGGAGCTTTGTGACATGGTGCATTATCCTGCTGGAAGGAGCCATCAGAAGATGGGGACACTGTAGTCATAAAGGGATGGACAAGGTCAGCAACAATACTCAGGTAGGCTGTGGGGTTTTTTGGTACGAATGGGCCTAAAGTGCGTCGAGAAAATGCCCTCCACATCATTACACCACCACCAGCCTGAACCAGTGATACAAGGCAGGATGGATCCATGCTTTCATGTTGTTTACACCAAATTCTGACCCGACCATCTGAATGTCGCAGCTGAAATCAAGACTCATCAGACCAGGCAACGTTTTTCCAATCTTCTATTGTCCAATTTTGGTGATCCTGTGCAAATTGTAGCCTCAGTTTCCTGTACTTACCTGACAGGAGTGGCACCCAGTGTGGTCTTCTGCTGCTGTAGCCCATCTGCTTCAAGGTTGGATGTTTTGTGCGTTCAGAGATGGTATTCTCCAACCTTGGTTATATCGAGAGGTTATTTGAGGTACTGTTGCCTTTCTATCATCTTGAACCAGTCTGTCCATTCTCCTCTGATCTCTGTCATCAACAAGGCACTTTCCCCCACACAACTGGCGCTCACTGGATATTTTCAATTTTTTGGACCATTCTCTGTAAACCCGAGATAATGGTTGTGCAAGAAAATCCCAGCAGTTTTTGAAATACTCAGACCAGCCTGTCTGTCACCAACAACCCATGCCACGTTCAAAGTCACTTAAATTCCCTTTTCTTCCCCATTCTGATGCTCCATTTGAATTTCAGCAAGTCATCTTCACCACGTCTAGATGCCTAAATGCATTGAAATGCTGCCATGTGATTGGCTGATTAGAAATTTGTGTTATCAAGCAATTGAACAGGTGTACCTAATAAAGTGGCCGGTGGGAGTAAGTCAAGAGTCTCTGGTTGATATTCTCCATTATAAGGCAAAGTCAACATTTGGATTTCAGCTTGAAGGTACCCCTTAACCCAGCCTTTCTCAACCATTTGTCCTCAGAGGAATCCTTGAAATAATTTTCAGATCTCAGGGAACCCCTACTAAAATTCATTTATTGAGTGTCAGTTATAAGAATGGCCCTTGCATTGGTCAATGGGAAGAATGTTCCCCTTACAGTGATTATCAGACCACCACCCATACAGACATCTAGAAAGATCTACCATATGGCGTTGGATCTAGAATTCTGCAAGCACCATCAGAGTGGAGGTCAGTCAGCCACAGCTTAAAGTGGTGTTCCACCCACAAAAAAAAACTACATGAAAAATCCTAAAAAAAAAAAAAAATACAAAAAAAATTTGGATTTTTTTTTTTTTTTTACTCACCTCTAAATGCCTGTTGCTAGGGGGTCCCTCGTAGTCTGCCTCTTTCAGTGCCTGGGCTGGTGACATCACTTCCGTCTCGGCACAGGAAGGGCTCCGCTCTGCTCCCTCCCTCCTGTCAATCATCTGGGACCCATTACAGGTCCCAGGTGACTGAGCGGCCAATCACGGTGCTCGGCGCCGCTCGCGCATGCGCAGTGGGTGCCAGGCTGTGAAGCCACAGCCCGGGCGCCCACAGTTGCAGTGCCGGTGCCGCCGAACGGAGGGGGAGACGAGCGGGGCTTCGATCCCCCGCATCGCTGGACCCTGGGACAGGTAAGTGTCCAATTAAAAGTCAGCAGCTGCAGTATTTGTAGCTGCTGACTTTTAATTTTTTTTTTTTTTTTGACGGGCCCTCCTCTTTAAGGAACCGCTGTCAAACTCTGGAAGAACCATAGGGTTCCACGGAACCTGGTGGAGAACGGCTGCCTTAACCCGGCCCTTAAAGTGAACCTTACTACAATATTATTAGGAGTATTGCTCCTATTATATCAGCTTTAAGCTGAAGTGAAAGATGCCTTATGCCGTGTACACACGGCCAGACTTTCCGACCGAACTTGTCCACCGGAACGAATCCGTCGGACAATCCGACCCTGTGTGGGCTTCATCGGACTTCCGACGGACATTTTCGGTCGGAAATCAGACGGACTTTAGATCTGGAACACGTTTCAAACCTTTCCGACGGATTCGAGTCCAGTCGAAAAATCCGTACGTCTGTATGCCAGTCCGACGGACGAAAACCGACGCTAGGGCAGCTATTGGCTACTGGCTATCAACTTCCTTATTTTAGTCCGGTCGTACGTCATCACGTACGAATCCATCAGACTTTGGTGTGATCGTTTGTAGCCATGTCCATTCCTTCAAAAGTCTGTCGGGAAGTCCGTCGAAAGTCCGTCGGAAAGACCGTCGGACCTTTGATGCCGAAAAGTCCGCCCGTGTGTACACGGCATAAAGCATAGCATTGGAAAATGTGCACCAACATTTCGGCATTGAAAACTTGATCCAAACTGAGCAGATATCAGCATGGTTGTGATACAAAAAACACAGCCACTTCCAGCGCTAAGAGGTCTTCCAAGGTGTGGAGCAACAGATGTCAGATAAAATGGTGGTGTGAAGTTATATATGGTATCCCAAAACTAGGTGGATGCCACGTTCCTCAGATGGGGTAATCCGAAAGGAACTACAAGAAATTGCCCGCCTTCCATTTCTATTTTTTTTTTCTTGTAGTATCAGCATGGTTGTGGTGTTTCCTGGAAGAGGTAGCAATCCACTGATTGATTATACTTGTGGCTCTGTATAAGATAACTTTGTGTTCCAGCAGACATAGCAGTATATCTTCCTCCTTTCACCATAGCTGGAAGTTTCGGGAACGGCTGAATTGTAATTCTCAACAAGCTTCGCAGGCATATATCCGGTTTGGGGGAAGCGCGGCCGCTGTTTGAAGTCTTATTATTTGTCAGGAAATTGGCGTGTGTTTATATATATATATTTTTTTAATTTTTTTTTTGGTAACAAGAACAGAATAGACAAACAACAGAAAACAAAAACAATCTGTACAATGGTAACAATGCACAGGACAGAACATGGGACTCCCATAATGGGTGTAGATGGGATTGTAGTACGGGAAGACCTCCTGCAGACAAGAAGCATTGTTCTCCTAGAAAACACTTATGACAAAATCTGCAATCATGTCTGAAGTAGTCTAATTATCTCCATACTACTAATTAACATGAAATCTCTTTCCATGAGAAATACTTTAACCACTTAAGTGATTATAGGAAATATAACTGCGCTGATCCTAAAGTGCTTATACAATTTCTTACCGCAAAAACTGTGTCTACAAAATGTGCACAAATAAATACAGTCATCAAAACTATATAACCATATAGTGCAAAGTATCAATATATAGTGCAAAATATCCAACAACAGAACATATTTTTTTTTAAAAATAGTCCCCACAGATGCTCTTCACAATATAATCAATTAAATCCAATGTGCGCAAATTCACATCTGTGCTTTAGAAGTCTTTACACCACTTCGTGAACCACCACCACCTTCTGAAATGGGCACTCACCAGAAACTAGAAAAAAACTTCGCCTTTGGTTTATATTGGGATAACCACTCCACTTTCATGGGTTTATCTGGCTCCCCTGCTGGCCAGTGGGCGTGCGCCCACAAACTAGAGTTCCCGAGCCAACGTACAATGATGGAAATTTGCGGGAACGAGCCGTCCTGCCGCAGTACAATGACTGCGGCTGGTTGCTGAGTGGTTAAAGCTCAACTCCAGCCTTCCTTTCAGTCTTGCATGGTTGAATAGGCTCTTCTCTTGTACTGAAATTGCTTATTCAGATTTCATTGCACACTGTGAGCTTCTCATTAGAGAGCTTGTTCATTAGAAGCTGCAACAGGTCATATAGAACCTGCCTCGTTTCCTGTCTGGAGGATGACCAACCTCCTCCATCTCTTTCCTTAATAGCCTTATGCCGCATACACACGACTGGACTTTCCGGAAGAAAAGGTCCGACGGAATCATTCCGTCAGATATTACAATCGTGTGTGGGCTTCATCGGATGTTTTTATTCAAAAATTCCGACGGACCTAGAAATAGAACATGTTTCAAATCTGTCCGACGGAATCAATTTCTATCGGGAAAACCGTTCGTCGGTATGCTGGTCCGACGGACCAAATACGACACAAGGGCAGCTATTGGCTACTGGCTATTGAACTTCCTTTTCTAGTCCCGTTGTATGTCATCACGTTCAAAACGAACGGACTTTGGTCTGTTTGTGTGTGGGCAAGTCCGTTCAGTCGGAAGTCCGTCTGACCTTTTCTGCCGGAGAGTCTGGTCATGTGTATGTGGCATTACAGTCTTTGACCCACCCCTTGCATTCAGTGGATTTCAGTTCTTTCAATAATGGAGGCTTAACCTCACATGCGGGTGCTACTTTTGGAGGTTTGCATGTAATGCACTCTGCCTAGGAATGCCCAATCTTCCACAATGACGTCCACCCATCAAGGCATGTTGATATTTGCATTACTCCTTTCAAAAGCCAGCCTGCTTGCATCAGGACTGAGGTCTTATAAGATTGTGAGATCTCAAAACAATCCTAGTGACTGTGCCGTTTTCCCTCAGTCAGTTCCCCTGTGTCACCTTCATATCCCCTCACTTGTTACCTTCTTCAGTACTAGTCCCTCAGCTTCTATCCCCTCGGCTGTGGTCCCTCAGTTGGGTCGGAGGAGGAGAAGTCAGGCAACTGTTGATCTGAGCCAGTAGTGCAGCAGCACACAGAACAGAAGACGATGACACCAGTTCCTGCTGCAAGTCACTCCCTCTGCATGCAGCCGGGTGCCGAAGAAGGAGGCGGGTGGAGACTGAAGGCAAGCAGCACTAGGCGCGGGCCTTGCTCGGCCTCATTGTAGCTGGTAGGGTGGCTGTGTCCTATATTTCATTCCGGGACAATGTATTGTGCCCAGGACCCAGGGCAGACATGCCAATTGCAGGACAGTCCTGGGCAATCCGGGACACGTGGGCACCCTAATGTGTAGCGTACCCCACATAGGAACCGCTGGTGAACTGTGATGCCCCACCTTGCACAGCCAGGCACACTGAATCTTCACAGGCACACTCGAGTCAGTGAACAGTCCAGCAGCTTTTGTTTGTGTTTTTTTAGGGGTTAATAAACTTGGATGGGGATGGGAAATTATGGGATGCCCATTCGACTTTAGCAACAATCTCTTCAGGGACAACTCTCCTATTTACAGCTATATACACTCCTCTTCCTTCAGTACTCACTTGATTGCAGATCCTCAATGATGTCAATCCTTCAAAAGTCAATAGCAAAGACCCATTACAGGCAGGGACCGTGGACCTCTAAACTTAAAAAAGTTGGAGTGACACCACTAACACAAATCACCAACTTCCACCCGTGGTGACTGGTCCCAGCACCACCTCTTTAGGCTCTGCCAGCCCATCTGGCTGCAGCAGCCCCTTTCACTCGCCCACCAGTCTACTTCTCCACAGTCCTCCCAGACTGACACTCCCAGCCATCCTATACTGTCACTCACCAGTCCTCCCAGTCTGTGCCTCAGTCCTCCTTGTCTACCACTCAGGAGATATCCTGATTGCGCTGACCTGCTCCTGCTGTCCTCTCCTTGCTCCCATGCCTCCAAGAAGGAAGTTCTCCTGTCTGTTGTAGAGGGTCCCTCCAGCACCTGAGCCCCACGCCCAAGGTCATCCCCGCCCTAGACTAGGAGACTCCCTCCAAGACTTGTTACAGCCTCCTCAGCACTCCATCTCCAATCTTCCACCCGACACTCACTGCCCTCCTGCTGGTATGCCTGGAATTGGGCTTTAAATCGTTGTTTTACTAATTCACATCCTCTAAACTGAAATCTGATTACAGTTATTCGTTGTCATGGCACTTTGCCCACCATGGCTGCCTCTTGCAGTTCATTATTTAAAAAGACCCTGTCGCCAGGCCATTCATTTCAACAAAAACTTCATATGAGATTATATGTGCATTACTGTAATTGTATTATGCATGTTTAATTAATTTACCTGTGTAGCACCCTGTAGCTTAGGCAGGGAGCTCCTCACAAATTTACTTGCCAGGAGTAGTTTTCCTGGTTGATTGATAGACATCCATTGATTTCTCCCTAAGTTTGGCCTTGTTGAACTTTTCTCTTCTACCACTAGGTGGCCGGGTACTTGGTGGTACTAGATATGAGAAGGGCAGCCCAAGGTCAGGTTATGGATATATGGGGTATCTCAGCCAAAGTGAAGCTGAAAGAACTGTTACATTTGAGTTAGGAACTGTTAAAGACTGTTGCCATAGGAGACAGCATTCCTGCATGTGCAAAACGGGCATGGTGGAGAATCGGGAGACAGCAGGAGGTGATCAAGTCAGGGACCCAACCAGCGGAGGTGACGCTTGCAGAGCAGCCTTGTGTGCCAAGCCAGGGACCGAGCTGTCGGCAGGGGTGAAACTTGAGAAGTATCTGGAGTACCAAGCTAGCGACCCAGCGGGGTGACGCTTGAGGGAGATACCACTGCAAAGATTGGAGGAGCTCAAGGGATTCAGAGTCAGTGAATCAGTGGGTCTAGTGAGAGACCGGGAGCTCAGTGTTGAAGAACTACAAGAAGCAGTTGTAGTGAAGCTGCAGGAACTGTTACTTTTGAGCTAGGAACTGATAAAGACGGTTGCCATAGGAGACAGCATTCCTGCATGTGCAGATGTGGCACCTTTCTGGGGCCTTTCCCTGCACGGCTGTCCTCCTATTGAAGTCTCGGGGTCTGCCAATTGAATCTACAACCACTTAAGGGTGTCCTGGCCCTAACCCTCTTTCCCCAAAAAATACAAAAAGGACTGTTAAGAGAAATAAAACCTCTTTTACATCCAAGAAGCGTCTGGCGCCCAATGACTTTCACTATCTTTGCATCCACTATGCCTCACAACCCTTTACATATTAAAGGATGTCAGCTATCTTTGGCCTTAGAGGTCCTCATTAGCCTGGTTGAGGTTGAAGAGTTTGCTACACTTGTAAAACCCTCTCTTGTATAGACATCCAAAAGTCCTAAGACTGCTTCTGGGTGCCACCATCTTGGATGTGACATCAGCAGCCCCAGCAGGCTCAGATCTGTTACTCAAGTGACACTCTATAGTATCCCCCTTCTCTCCTCAGCCAACAGCCATATAAAAGATTATGTAGGAAGGCGAAGGGAGAGGTGAAGGAGCTGGACCAGCACAAACAGTAATTAGACAGTCCCAAAAAAGGTGAGGGCTCTGTTGTGCAAGGACCAGTTCTGTGCTGAAGAAGGCAAATTAGATAACAAGCTCATAAGAACATTGCAAATTATCGTAATACAAATATGTTTATGGAAAGGAAAAATACTGCAATACATATTAAAATACTTGATTTTTATGTGCTTTTACCTGCAAAGTTGGTAGCAAGTTCTCTTTAATATGCCCCAGATTTCCAACGTATCAGGTAAAAACATCTGGAGGATCTCTGATAATTAGCCCGTGAAAAGACTTCTTATTGATAGACATTTATGACGGTTGTGATGACCTGAACCAACAATGGAGGCAAGAGATTAAATGGCAAGGTAAGCTATTGCATACATGTCTGTCTGGTCACAATGGTTTGTAATAAATTGTCCATTGATGAGGGAGCGCACAGAGGGGAATGCAGTGTATTCAATTACTCTCTGCTCCAGCATCTTTAATGAATAGCTATTGATTGCCATAATACTGCAGCGGGGGAAGCTTTCAGTTTTTAAGTGGAGCTTACTGACTGTTGTGTTCAGCTCCATTATTTTGCTCATTATGAGGGCTTAGTGAGGGCTCATTGTTTCCTGGAGGTTGGTTGATCTTATGGAAATGAAAATAACATGTTGATATGTTTGAGAAAATAATAGTCAAGTTATCATTAATCTAATAGTACCAAGAAATAATTCTTCCAATGGGAAGAGCTCATTTATGATCACTGGTACCCAAGAGCCCCACTGGACACTGGGTATGCTAATATAGACTCTCGGCTATGGCCTCTCCAGTGCATACCAAGGCATGATGCGTTCCATTGAGGGATATGGTAAGAGAGATCTATGTTCTGACATTGGTGGTGAAACCATCATATGCATGCTTAGCTCAGTGGTTTTGGTGCCTCCTGGGGTGTTTTGGAAGATAACAAGAGGTATATAAAAGGTACCATTATGTGTCTATTGTTATCTAAAATAAAAAAATTATCATGAATCTAACAGTACCAAGGAATTATTCTTCCAGTGGGGAGACCCCATCTATAGTCGCTGGTACCCAAGAGCCCCACCAGACACTATAGTGCCTTGAAAAAGTATTCATACCCCTTGAAATTTTCCACATTTTGTTACAACCAAAAACGTAAATGTATTTTATTGGGATTTTATGTTGGAGACCAACACAAAATGGCACATAAGTGGAAGAAAAATGATAAATGGTTTTTATTTTTTTTTTTTACAAATAAACCTGTGAAAAGTGTGGCATGGATTTGTATTCAGCCCCCCTAAGTCAATACTTTGTAGAACCTCCTTTCGCTGCAATTACAGCTGCAAGTCTTTTTGGGGATGTCTCTACCAGCTTTGCACATCTAGAAAGTGACATTTTTGCCCGTTTTCCTTTGCAAAATATCTCAAGCTCAGTCAGATTGAATGGAGAGCTTCTCCGAACAGCAATTTTCAAGCCTTGCCACAGATTCTCAATTGGATTTAGGTCTGGACTTTGGCTGGGCCATTCTAACACATGAATGTGCTTTGATCTAAACCATTCCATTGTAGCTCTGGCTGTATGTTTAGGGTTGTTGTCCTGCTGGAAGGTGAACCTCCGCCCCAGTCTCAAGTCTTTTACAGAATCTTAACAGGTTTTCTTCTAAGATTGCCCTGTATTTGGCTCCATCCATCTTCCCATCAACTCTGACCAGCTTCCCTGTCCTTGCTGAAGAAAAGCATCCCCCACAACATGATGCTGCCACCACCATGTTTCACGGTGGGGATGGTGTGTTCAGGGTGATGTGCAGTGTTAGCTTTCTGCCACACATAGCGTTTTGCTTTTAGGCCAAAAAGTTCAATTTTGGTCTCATCTGACTGCAGCACCTTCTTCCACATGTTTGCTGTGTCCCCCACATGGCTTCTTGCAAACTGCATACGGGACTTCTTATGACTTTCTTTCAACAATGGTTTTCTTCTTGCCACTCTTCCATAAAGGTCAGATTTGTGGAGAACACGACTAATAGTTGTCCTGTGGACAGATTCTCCCACCTGAGCTGTGGATCTCTGCAGCTCCTCCAGAGTTACCATGGGCCTCTTGGCTGCTTCTCTGATTAATGCTCTGTCAGTTTAGGTGGACGGCCATGTCTTGGTAGGTTTGCAGTTGTGCCATACTCTTTCCATTTTTGGATGATGGATTGAACAGAGATGTTCAAAGCTTGAGATATTTTTTTTATAATAATTTAAAAAAAAAAAAAATTTTTATAATTTTTTTTATAATCTAACCCTGCTTTATACTTCTCCACAACTTTATCCCTGACCTGTCTGGTGGGTTCCTTGGCCTCCATAATGCTGTTTGTTCACTGAGGTTCTCTAACAAATCTCTGAGGGCTTCACAGAACAGCTGTATTTATACTGAGACAGGTGGATTCTATTTACTAATTAGGTGACTGCTGAAGGCAATTGGTTCCACTCAGAGGCGTAACTAGAACCTTCAGGGCCCCGGTGCAAGAAACCATGAAGGGCCCCCCTGACTCCCGGATGGGGTCCCTTGTCATGAGATGGGACCTGGGACCCATCCCCCGAAGCCCAGTGGCGGAGCCCTCAGGGTTCAGTCCCAAGTGTAACCTTTGTGACTCTGGTAGTCAGTAGTTTTTTATTATTATTATTTTATTTTTTTTACTGTTTATTTTATTTTACAATATTATTTTTTATTATTTTTTTTACATTTTGTTTAGGAGCCCCATTGGGGGGCTTTGGTAGGATATTAGGGGTCTAAACAGACCTCTGTTCTTCCACTGCTGAGCTCCCAATCTCCTTCTCTGCAACCTCAGCTGCACAGAATCTTCCCTTTCATTCACAAACTAAAGCATAGTTAAGATAGTTATGAATGAACAGAGTCAGTGATCGGTACAGATCTCTGACTCTGTCCATTCAGACAAGGAAGGGGCCGGTAAATTAAATATTTGCCAGCCCTTTCCCTGCTCTCCATCCTGACAAATCCCCCGGCAATACTGCAGGGGGGCAAGGACAGAGGTCAGGGGCCCAGGAGCAGCAGGGAGAAGCTGGATAGGAGGAACGGAGGGGGGAGGCGTATAGAGGAATCAATCTCTCCATTTTTCTACATGAGGAAAATGGAGGGGATCGGTTCCTCTATATGCCGCTCCTCCTATCCAGGTGTACATTGGAGCATGGGTCCCCGTAGAACATGAGCTCAGATCGCAACTGTGATCCCTGTAGTTACGCCCCTGGTGGCAGTGCTGTGTGGGGGATGGGACATAGCACTGTTAGGGTGGATGGGATC
The DNA here is from genome assembly GCF_042186555.1 of Aquarana catesbeiana. Taxonomy (NCBI): domain Eukaryota; kingdom Metazoa; phylum Chordata; class Amphibia; order Anura; family Ranidae; genus Aquarana; species Aquarana catesbeiana. The sequence goes on along the minus strand of NC_133330.1, from coordinate 325,484,167 downwards.
AGTGGCAATGCTGGTGATAATGCGATCAGTGGTAATGCTGGAGGGAAGGGGGATTGATTAGCGGCAGTGCTGGGAGGGAGGGGGTGGACTAATCACTGGCAGATGCTGGGGGGTGTAATTCGGCTCACTGGCAGATGCTGAAGGGGGGGTGGTTGGGATCACTGTCAGATGCTGAAGGGGGGGTGGTTGGGATCACTGTCAGATGCTGAAAGGGGGGGGGGTGGTTGGGATCACTGTCAGATGTTGAAGGGGGGGTGGTGGTTGGGATCACTGTCAGATGCTGAAAGGGGGGGGGGGTTGGGATCACTGTCAGATGCTGGGGGGGTGTTGGGATCACTGGCAGATGCTGGGGGGGTGGGATCACTGGCAGATGCTGGGGGGGTAGGGTGGGTGGGATCACTGGCAGATGCTGGGGGAGTGGGTGGGATAATCGGCAGATGCTGGGGGGGTGGGTGGGATCACTGGCAGATGCTGGGGGGTGTTGGGTGGGATCACTGGCAGATGCTGGGGGGGGATGGTGGGATCACTGGCAGATGCTGGGGGGGTAGTGGGATCACTGGCAGATGCTGGGTGGGTGGTGGGATCAATGGCATATGCTGGGGGGGGTGTTGGGATCACTGGCAGATGCTGGGGGGTGGTGGGATCACTGGCAGATGCTGGGGGTGGTGGGATCACTGGCAGATGCTGGGGGGGTGTTTTTGTTTTGATCACTGGCAGATGCTGGGGGGGTGTTGGGATCACTGGCAGATGCTGGGGGGAGGGGGGTGTTAGGATCACTGGCAGATGCTGGGGGGGTGTTGGGATCAATGGCAGATGCTGGGGGGATGGTGGGATCACTGGCAGATGCTGGGGGGGTTTGGGGATCACTGGCAGATCCTGGGGGGTGGTGGGATCACTGGTAGATGCTGGGGGGGGGGGGTTGGGATCACTGGCAGATGCTGGGGGGTGGTGGGATCACTGGCAGATGCTGGGGGGGGGGTGGGATCACTGGCAGATGCTGGGGGGGTGTTGGGATCACTGGCAGATGCTGGGGGGTGTTGGGATCACTGGCAGATGCTGGGGGGGGTTTGGGATCACTGGCAGATGCTGGGGGGTGTTGGGATCACTGGCAGATGCTGGGGGGGGTTTGGGATCACTGGCAGATGCTGGGGGGGGGGTGTTGGGATCACTGGCAGATGCTGGGGGGATGGGATCACTGGCAGATGCTGGGGGGGGGGGTTGGGATCACTGGCAGATGCTGGGGGGGTGGTGGGATCAGTGTGACAGTGGTGGTAGGATGGGAGCAGTGCCAGTGCTGTATGGGGGAAGTGGCAGTGTTGGAGGGTGATGGGATTAGTAGCAGCATTGGTGTGGGTTGTGATCTATGTTACTCACTTGCACTCATTCTGTATATGCTCTGGTGTTCTGCCGAGAAAGTTCCTCTTGGCGGATAAGGACCCCCCTCTACTGCGCAGGCGCTGCGCCTGCGCAGTAGGAGCCGGCAGAAATAGCTGAAGCGGAATAGTTGGAAATCAGCTGTACACGGCGCCTGTAAGAGTGCCGCTCGCCGCGCTTCGGGCACGGCCTCGCTGCGCTCTGCACTTTTTTATTCTCCCTCTAGGTCCACTTGGATGGTGGGGCTTGAACCTGGACCCAGGGCGCAGGCCCTGTGTACAGCTGATTGAAGATTTTCAGCTTCGGCTATCTTCGGTGGCTCCTAATAGTTCGTACTGTGCAAGCGCTGCGCCTGCGCAGTACAGGGGGGTCCTTATCCGCCGGGGGAACTTTCTCGGCAAGACACCGGCTCACACATGTCTCCAGGTCACTATGCCAAGATGGGGTTTCCTTAGGCGTCTGAGACCTCCCCTGGCTCCTCCCCCTTCACTCTACCTGACTGGTCGGCTGACAATAGTATATAGCTTCTGCCTCCCGATGGCTCTGGATGAGCGATCCGCTGTGCAGTTCCTGTAGCTGTGTTAATACTGTAAACAGTGCAGCTGCGAACTCCGTGGGCAGAGAGGCTGGGTGAGCGATCCGCTGTGCAGTGATAGTACACTCACCCATCATTGCCTCTGAGTAACTAGCAGAAGAACCTTCTGGCGGTGGGCCCCCCCATAGTGGCGTGATGACAGGGCCCAGTCGCAAGTGTGACTGGTGCGACCCTGGTAATTCCGCCACTGGTTCCACTAGATATTAGTTAGGGGAATCTGAGTAAAGGGGGCTGAATACAAATGCACTCCAGACTTTTCAGATATTTTGATGTACAAAAATTTGAAAACCATTCATCATTTTCTTTTCACTTCACAATTATCTGCCACTTTGTGTTGGTCTATCATATCAAATCCTAATAAAATACATTTATGTTTTTGGTTGTAACATGACAAAAATGTGGAAAATTTCAAGGGGTATGAATACTCTTTCAAGGCACTGTAGGTATGCCAGACACTAGGTATGTCCGACACTAGATCTGCCAATATCGTCTCTCAGCTATCTTCATTGCATATGTAGCGCTGGTAGATTTTCAATCTACCGCTTATAGGTAAATTTGGTGGGTTACCTGTTTCATACATAGTCAGATTTGCCTCTGTTCCAGTTTGGCTGTGTTGCATGTAGTTTCACACTGTGCCTGTGGGTGTCGTTGTCGCCATGGGTCGGTGTTGGAAAGGCAACACGTTAAAGCGTATGAGTGCTCGTCTGTCCCGGAGATAACTCGGTGGAGGTGGTCCTCCGAGTTGCATTCTGGGAGAGGGTATTTATGGGACAGATGTTTTAGGGTTCTTTTTGTTCCACCTGCTGGCCCTCCTGGCCGACAGGTATGTGTTAGGAGTACTACCGCGTGGTCCTCCGACCGGGAGGACCACGTTGCTGCAGCGTGTGGGTGGGCTCAGAAGCCTGTCTGGGGCCTACCACAGCGGCGAGGGAATGGTCCTGTGCTGTCTGTCCTACAGGAAGAAGCTGGACAACTGAGAAGATCCCAGGGGAGGACCCGCCATGGAAGGATCATGCAGAGTGCTGGTCTGGAGAGGGGCCTGGTGACGCATCCTAAAGCTAACCTACCGCATAGTACTGCCGGGTCGGCTTAAAGGTTCTAGTGCTGTGTTTGCTATCCATCGTAAACCATTACATCCTGTGGCAGAGGATCGTATGGGTTTCTGTTCCATTCAAGTCTGTGGCAGAGACTTTTGTTCGTGCTTCGTACTGGCTGCTAGGTTAGTGAGAGAAACCTATCCGGACGGGCAAGGATTCAACTCAAAAAGGAGAGTACATTCATCTACAAGATTCCAATTCCTAATACTACACTAAGAAAAGGTATTTGAACTTCCCTGCAACTCTTCTTCTACCTCTTTCCTGCTACTTCCTTCAGTTACTCTTTATTAAAGCATTGGAAAAGATACTCAAGTGTCCAGTGCCTACACTGTCTTGTATTAAGCTCAACGGGACCCTAGACCCGGTTCTGGTGAAATTGAGGTAACAAAGGTGACGGTAACAGCCCGCTTTAAACCAGCAGCTCCACCGTGAGTTATTGCTACACATACTATTGTATTGGTTAGAAAAGCATGGTGTGTTCCATTGAGAGATATAGCGGCAGGATCCTTGGTCCAACTTTGTTGCTTAAAACCACAATATGCATGCTCAGCTCACTGGCTTTGGGGACTCCTGTGGTGCTCTGGAAGATAATGAAAAATCCATGTAGGTACCTTTTATGTGTTGTTTTTATCTAAAATAATAGACAAATTATCATACATCTAATAGTACCAAGGACTAATTTCTCCACTAGGCCGAGCTTTTCTATGGTCTCTGGTACCCAAGAGCCCCACTAGACAGTAGGTATGCTAATATTGACTCTTAGCTAGGGCCCCTTCAGAACATACCAAGGCATGGTAAGGGTTCCAGAGCAGTGTTGGGAGACCACTGTGAGAAGGTGAGAGAAGAATTTATGTTGGAAGCGGCCAGTGGCATAATAACGGGACCAGGGTTACAACCTGGCAATTTAGGGTGTCCTGGAGCTGAAGGTATCTACCAGTGGGGTTTGCAATCTCTTTATTACAAGAGAACAAAAGATTGCGCCAAAAGGTGATTAGGGCCCCTCTATGTTTCTCAGGCGCCGAAGCTACATAAAATGTAGCAAAATGGGGAGACATGTATTTTCAAGGCAGAGGAGGAGAACCTGGTCTCTTGCTAGATTTTAGGTAGTGGAATACCTTCGCGCACTTCACCGGAGAATTTAACTCATGAACGTTGTGTGAGTAGAACTTCAGTGTGGAAAGAGCCATAACAAGGAGACGAAATTGAGCTGAGGTGGTAGAATCCAACAATGGAGGTGAAGGTCTTGCATCTGCAACCATAGGGGAGCGTGCAAATTTTTCTCTAATGCAGAAACAATAAACTGTGTGAATATATAAACTTCATTTTATGCAGCATGCAACAAAGGGATTGTATCTGCAAATTATTGTATGCCTGTAGGCACACCTGGCTCTGGTGAAGAATTGTTAATCCGAAACAGATTTTTTTCTGTTTGCCGATCTCTACTGCTCCAAGCGGTAATGTCTGGAGCCAGGGGTACAATGTTTGCTGAAACTATTGGCATTGTTATGATGTGCCATTCTATGGAAAAACTGTGCAGTGATTGGATTTTCCAACCACCATTGCTGGCCAAATACACCGCAGTTTTCAGGAGGTCTCACCCAGTATTCAGTCTAACCAAAAATCAAGGTGCCCTACAACCAACAGGGTCTATCAAGGATGAGCCAAGAGATCTGGCTAAATGTCCTCAAACTCTCAATTTCTCTGATTAAGCTGCTTGAAATAAAAAAGTTCTAGTCTGTTTCTTTTTTTGAAGATTTTTTTTTTAAGGGTGTATTTTTGTGTATTTAAAGTGGAATTAAACCTTTGCAAAAATGTTTTAACAATGGGCTCCCTGAAGCTTTTAGCCATATTGTGCTAGTAGGCTAAACACTTTAAGACAGACTTGCCTTGCAAGTGATACATATTATATAACTGAGCGTCTGTTTTTTTGCACAAAAAAGTGCACAGTAGCTAAAAAGATTTTCCATAACCCTCAGGAGCCATTTAAAGCCCACATGGACTTTCACTTTAATCAGCTAAATATATTCCAGATGCACCAATCAAAACGTGTGCAAAGTCTTAGACCCCTTTCACACTGAGGCGCCTCTCAGGCGCTTTCATGCTAAAAAAAAGCGCCTGAAAAGCTCACGAAAAACTATTTCAATTAAAATCAATAAATGCTTTTGTGCGCTGGCAGGGCAGTGAAAAAATGCCCCTCTCCATTGAAATTAATGGAAAGCCCTTCAAAAGCGCTTGAAAAGCTCTTCAAAATTTGAATGTATTTTGCTGATTTAGGTTACTTTCATTCTGGGGCGGGCAGGCGCCGGCGGTACAGCAGCACTATTTTTAGCGCTGCTTTGCCGTCGTTTTAGCGGCGCTATTCGCCCGGTAGCGGGGCGGTTTTAACCCCCGCTAGCGGCTGAAAAAGGTATAATTGCCAGTGGTTTTAACCCTTTTTCGGGGTTTGGCGGTTCTTCCCCATTGTTTTCAATGGGTAGGGGCACTTTAGGATCGGTGAATACACCACTCCTACAGCGCTGTAAAGATGCGGCTTGCAGGACTTTTTTGACCGTCCCGCAAGCATATCACTCCAGTGTGAAAGCCCTCGAGCTTTCACACTGGAGACACAGGAGAGGCTCTTTACAGGCGCTATGCAGGCGCTGTTTTTGGCGCTGTAGCGCCTGTAAAGCGCCTCAGTGTGAAAGTAGCCTTAAACTAAAATTTCAATTTGCCTTTAAGGCACATTGCACCCTTATGAAATAATTAAAACTACCTTCATTTTCCCTTTATTACTGACTGCATGGAGAAGAGGTTACGGCCTCCTAAAGTGAGCCAAATCTCCTGGCTGCAAAAAAATTCAGAGAAATGAAACATCCCCCATCCCTGGGTCTATCAACACCGCAACATGTTATAAAGTGTTGGTGGTAGGTTATATTGGATATTTTTGCAAGTTGGTTGAAATGATTCGGAATTCGGTTTAAAAATTGCCATGTGTGACCATGATAATAGTGCATGGAGTACAGCTATGATCTTGAGTTGTTCTTGAATGAATCATGTGACTGATGGACGTTTTTATCACATAGCTCCCTATTAAACAGCTCAGTGCTTTAATTGCATTGATTAAAGGGAGCCTGGAAGTTAATATTCCCGTAAGGTTGGGACATGCCTGGTGCGGGGGAACACGTCTGATGACGGAGAACGATGAGGAAAATCCTGAACAGCTGTATTGTACACCTTCCTCTGCGTTGACATCACACGGATCCATAGTAATAACTGCTAGGGGCAAGAGCACATTCTGCATAGTCAACATAGGCCCTAGCCTAAGGCAGCACAGCTACCAGGGGAGGCACACAGACACATACATAGCATGTTACTGCCAGTAACACATTCCCATCTATAGTAGAAGGTGCCATACTGCCTGAAGGGAAGCTGAATATATGCAGGTGGGGGGAGGGAGCATGGGCTGCTTTGCTCTGCACTGGTTCACTTTGAGGAAAGCTAATATTTTTCTTAGGACTTAATTTTTTAGAAATGTGTCTTCTTTCAACCTAACTATGTCACTTTTTAAATGTACCTGAAAATACAGTGTAGCTCAACCCAACAACAAAATTGTATCATGTTGCAGTTTACCATTCCTTATGCCGCCCATATATATGTATAGATTTTTGTTCAAAAATTTTAGATTTAAGAACATCAGTTCGACTTTCTGATCATTAGTGGGGTCGAAACGACCTTTATTTTTGGCCACAGTGATGAGAAAATTTCGAAGGAACAGAATGGAAAAAATTTTCTCGAGCGAATGAATTATCGTACAGTATACAGTATGTGGTTTTTGTCTGGGAATTACTTTCATTCTAAAATCGAATGTTAACAGCAAGTTACATTTGGCCAGTCTAGTGACCATTGTCCAGTCATTGAATGCACAACCCCAATTCCAAAAAAAGTTGGAACTGTAAAATCTACATACATTCAGAATACAATGATTTGCAAATCTCATAAACCTGTATTTTAATTCACAATAGAAAATAGAAAACATATCAAATGTTTAAGAAAATGGACCACTTTAGGAAAAAAATAAGGTCATTTTGAAATTGATGGCAGCAACATGTCTCAAAAAAGTTGGGGTGGGGCCATTTTAGCACAGTGTAGAATCCCCTCTTCTTTTACCAACACTCTGTAGACATCAGGGAACTGAGGAGACCAGTTGTTGGAGTTTTGGGAGAGGAATGTTTAATTTTTGCCTGATATAGGATTCTAAGTGCTCAATAGTCCTGGGTCTTGTTTGTTGTATTTACATTTCAAGATTTGCCAGATATTTTCAGTTGGTGAAAGGTCTGGACTGCAGGCAAGCCAATTAAGCACCTGGACTCTTCTATTATGAAGCAATGCTGTTGTCAAATGTTAATTCATCTGACTACAGAACAGTTTTCAAAAGACTATTTTAAATGAACTTTGACCCAGAGAAGACAGTAGTGTTTCTGGATCATGTTCAGATATTCAGATATGGCTTCTTCTCTGCATGATAGAGCTTTACCTTGTATTTTTGGATAACACGGCAAACTGTGTTCACGGACAGTGATTTTTGAATGTATTCCTGAGCCCATACAATGATGTCCATCATAGAATCATGCCTGTATTTAATGCAGTGCCATCTGAGGACCAGAAGATCACCGGCATCCAATATTGCTCTTCAGCCTTGTCCCTTGTCCCACAGAGATTTGTCCAGATTCTTGGAATCTTTTGATGATACTATGTACTGTAGATGAGGATATATTTTATATATATTTTATATTTTATATATGTTAGCAATTTTACCTTGAGGAACATTATTCTGTAATTGTTCAACAATTTTTAGATGCAGCTTTTCACAGAGTGGTGGCCCATCTTTACTCCTGAGACATGCTGACTCTCCAAGATGCCCTTTTTTTACCCAGTCATGTTACTGACTTGTTGCCAATTAACCTAATTAGCTGTAAAATGTTCTTCCAGCTCTTTCTTGTTAGTACCACTTATTTGCCAGCCTTTTGTTGCCCTGTGTTAACTTTTTTGAGACATGTTGCTGCCATCAATTTCAAAATTGCTTTATTTTTTTTTTAATGGTACATTTTCTCAGTTTAAACATTTGATATGTTTTCTATTTTCTATTGTAAATAAAATATGGGGTTATGAGATTTGCAAATCATTGCATTCTTTTGTTACGTAGATTTTACACAGCGTCCCAACTTTTTTGGAAATGGGGTTGTAAATACAAGTGAAGTTGGTTGAGATAGGTAGTTATAACTTTGTCATAACGTATCACAGAGCAAGTTGTGCGTAGAAGAAAGGAAGCAGGAAGGTAAGGTTATAGTGAACGAGGAGAAAGGAGGTAGAGAAAAGAAGAAAAGTGGGTACACTGGGGAAAGAGGGCCCAGGCCAAGAGGGGTGGGGTGGCAATGGGGTGTAAGGGGCTGGGGAGCTAGGAGTTGTGGGTATTGTCTGTCTGGAATATATCCATGTGAGGGCAAGGGGGGGTGGGATAGCAATAGGGTGTAAGGGGGTGGGGGCTAGGGAGGGTTGTGGGCATTGTCTGTCTGGTCAGATATTAATGCAAAGCCTGACTAGTCTTCAGGGCCATTCAAGTCTATCAGGTGGAATTGGAATCCTGTGACTCTTGCTAAATAATCCAAGTAGTTCATGTGTGAGTGTATTCATCTCACCTGTCCTCTTCTTGTGCTGAGAGAAGTTTCATGTGTGATATCATTAAGTTCTGCAACACATTCACCCATAACTGTTGTGAGTGCCAGTGGTGTTGGATCACCAATCTGGCCACATCAAAAAAATGCATAAGATGACTTTTTTGGTATTTTTGATCCTGGTAGAAGAGAAAGCAGGACAATTTGGGGATTGTTAGGTACTGGTTAGACCACTGGATGATGTGGGACATGGTACCTGGATGATGAAGGCATCTCCAAAGAGGTTGGCGAGGAAAGGTTAGATTTGGTGGAGAATAGGGAGACCTATACCATCGAGTGGGAATTCTAAAACTAGTCTCTTGGGTTTTAATTAGCGATGCACCGATATCGGTATTGATGCCGATACTAAGCATTTGAACGAGTACTTGTAGCCTTGCTTTGTGCACTGATCCAAATCATTTGGTGGAGGGGGGATTATGGTGTTGGGTTGTTTTTCAGGGGTTCGGCCCTTAGTTCCAGTGAAGGGAATTCTTAAGGCCTCAGCATACCAAGACTTTTTGGACAATTTCATGCTCCTAACTTTGTGGGAACAGTTTGGGGATGGCCCCTTCCTGTTCCAACATGACTGGGCACCAGTGCACAAAGCAAGGTCCATAAAGACATGGATGAGCGAGTTTGGGGTGGAGGAACTTGACTGGCCTGCACAGAGTCCTAACCTCAACCCGATAGAACACCTTTGGGATGAATTAGAGCAGAAACTGCGAGCCAGGCCTTCAACAAATGCGCTTCTGGAAGAATGGCCAAACATTCTCATAGACACACTCCTAAACCTTGTGGACAGCCTTCCCAGAAGAGTTAAAGCTGTTATAGCTGCAAAGGGTGGGCCAACTCAATATTGAACCCTACGGACTAAGACTGAGTTGCCATTAAAGTTCATGTGTGTGTACTGGCAGCCGTTCCAATACTTTTGACAATATAGTGTATATTGGGCTAAAAATGCTGGAACACACTCAAAAACAGCTCATTTATTTTTTTTTAATGTATGGCTTAAAGTAGAAGAGAATAAGATCTGAAATGTGAATAGGCACAACTACAAACAATGGGATTCTGCATGTTGAGAGTGGTCAGCCTTAGGGAAACTTACTACAAAATTTTCAGGTACGAATTAGGGCTAATGTGTCAGTGTAAAGTTGGAATGTTGCTGTCTGATCACAGGCAAAGAGGAGACTGAGAAAATGCTTCCTACTGCCTGCAGCAGACTGATGACATAATCTCAGCCAAAGCAGACATAATAATAGTGGAAAGAAGGTGGATTTTTTTTTAAGGTGATACTGTTGCTGTATATTGTGACACATCAGGAATTTATTCATACAGACTTGTAAATTTATTGAAAGGGCCCCTTCCATAAGATGATTTAGACTAAGGTATATATAGACGAAAATGTAAAGGAATTGGGCGGTAAGTGGTGGTTCTCTGATAATATAGCACACACATACTGTACATTGGTTAAACATTTTTTAGTATATTTATTCAGATGTAGAAAAGACATACATACATACATATATCAAAAAGAAGGTACACCTTTTCTCCTCCCTTTTTTCCCTCTCCCCCCCGTTTTTTTTTCTCCCTCAAGTGTCTCCACTTTTAAGGGATAGTGAGCTATATGTGGATTATGTATTTTGTTTATTTCTTCTATGTTTATTTATATCCAATACAGGTGTTGAGCCAGATGCTATGGAATAAAGCCCTGAAGAAGCGGCTCTCTAGGCCGTGAAACATGTTGGCAATCTTCATATGAACACCCTTTAAAGGCATGTTGTATATTATGTACTTGTTTTATATATTTGCGGGCTTCTTTTTGATATTTGTATGTATGTCTTTTTCTACATCTAAATAAATACAAAAAATGTTTTAACCAATACATGTGTATGCTACATTATCAGGGAACCACCACTTAACGCCCAATTCCTTTACATTTTTCCTCTCTATATACCTAATGTTTAGGGGTGGTGCTCTCTAACAATTTTTTAAACTGTCTTAGCTATGGGCCTTTTACTATATATTCACAATACTTGATTCTTCATGATTTAGACTAAGCTGGTCACATTCACATATGTACCTTAAAAAATCTTCTCTAATTGTAAGGGCCCTTCAGGGGCCCTATGTACCCTCTTGTCTTGAAATGTACTGTCTCCTTTTATGTGGTAAAGTACTGCGCAAACTGTTGGTGCTATATGAATCCTGAATAATAATAACAATAACAATTAATAATAATACTAATAAATACTACTACTACTACAACTACTACTACTACTACTACTACTACTACTACTATATACTACTACCACTAATAATAATAAAAATAATAATTATAAATACTGTAGTACTGCGCTTGTGAAAGATTATAGTGTGAAAAAAGCAGCACCACAAATGTGAAATATTACCACAAAAACATGAAACAAAATAAAAGTGTGTTGCGCTACAGTACCCCAGAGGAAGTCCTTTTGTTGACGAAACCGGTCAGGCTGAGCTGTTTGTTCCTGCTATCGTGCATTTTTACATGTTTGGATGGTCTGTGGCGCCTTCTTACCATGCAGTGCTGTTTTTGCTATGGATACGTGTAAGTGCAATACTTTGTATTGCACTTACAATACATACAACACTATCTAGCGTTTTATGTTTTATTTGGATCTGGCTGCACGATTGTTGTTTGGGTGGAGTCCCCTAGATACTCTGAAACTAATTCTGACATGGTTCCTTTATACATCCCCTACTGATGACCTCTACTGGAATATATACATCAAGCCCAGTGGCGGCCGGTGGTAATTTTCTTTGGGGGGGTGGCAAACAGTATCACCCCCCCCCCCCCCACGGTCCGTCAGTCCCCAGGTTGGTCGCTCGGCAGTCAGGACTGGTGCACTTACCCCATCTATTCGGAGCTTCTCCCGGGCTCTCGGTGGCTCTCCCGTTCCCCTGCTCTCCACGGGCGACAGCTCTGGCTTTCGTTTCCTCCCTCCTTCAAAGCGGCTAATTGGGAGTCTTCTCTTTTCGGCCAGTCAGAAAACAGGTCTCACACCTGCTTCTGATTGGCCTGATTGAGGATCAGTATTACAACAGGGAATATTCATTCGCTGTTGTAACACCTGGGTGGGCTCATGGCGCAATGTCCTGCACCACGATCCCACAAATGTTGAAGCCTATTAGAGCCTATGGCTCTAATCAGGTGCTTCAGAAAAACACCCCCACCACTGTAATTCAAGCACCCGGCGTCCTGAAAGTGGCCGGACGCCTTAATAGGGGGTGGCAGCGGCGGCCGTGGACAGATCCATGCTATGCATGGATCTATCCATTAGTCATATAGGGGGCGGCGGCATTTGTGATATAGAGGGGGCGGCGCCGGAGCGCCCCTAATGGACGGGCCGCCACTGCTCAAGCCTGTTTGACCCTTTGTAATAAAGGGCCCAGGCTCTCTGATAAGAGTCCATCTTATTGTGGTGGTGGTGGCGTGTTCGTGGCGTGTTTGCCATTTTGACCATTATGAGAGACTGATACTTTTTTTGGACTATTCATTTGTATTTTTTTCAATATTTTTGAATATCAAACACTGTAGCGCAACACACTTTTATTTTGTTTAATAATTATAAACAATAATAATAAAATACTACTAATAAAAATCATCATTATCATAATCATATATAACAGCAATACATAATAATAACATAGCTCCCAACTGTCCCTGATTTCGAGGGACTGTCCCTGATTTGGAGCAATGTCCCTCATTCCTCCTCATTTGTCCCTCATTTTGGTCTGATCTATATAGTTGTATATAAAATTAACGTTTTATCTTTCGAAAAGTGTTTCCCAGTGCTAAACCTTTCATCCAAATTCTAAATTGCTGCATTTGTAAATTCCAAAAGCCAATATAAGGGAATAGTAGTGGTAAAAAAAAAAAAAGCACTTGTGGATTTAATTCACTTTTTTTTGGTTAATTCTCCTTTAAGGGGGTGTGGCAGGGGGTGTGTCCTATGCCTACATACATTTGCTAGTAGGTGTCCCTCATTCCCATTTTAAAATGTTGGGAGGTATGTAATATTAATAATAATAATCTACTACTACTACTACTAATAATAATCATCTACTACTACTACTACTACTACTACTAATAATAATAATCTACAACTAGCAAAATTCCAAAATCCAATATAAAGGAATAGTAGTGGTAAAAAAAAAGCACTTGTGGATTTAATTAACCTTTTTTTTTTTGGTTAATTCTTTTTAAGGGGGCGTGGCAGGGGGGGGCATGTCTTATGCCTACATACATTTGCTAGTAGGTGTCCCTCATTCCCATTTTAAAATGTTGGGAGGTATGTAATATTAATAAAAATAATCTACTACTACTACTAATAATAATAATCTACTACTCCTACTACTACTACTAATAATAATAATAATAATCTACTACTACTACTGCTACTACTACTACTAATAATAATTTACTACTAATAATTATCTACTACTACTACTACTACTAATAATAATAATAATCTACAACTAGCAAAATTCCAAAAGCCAATATAAAGGAATAGTAGTGGTAAAAAAAAAGCACTTTTGGATTTAATTAACCTTTTTTTTTTGGTTAATTCTCTTTAAGGGGGCGTGGCAGGGGGGGCATGTCTTATGCCTACATACATTTGCTAGTAGGTGTCCCTCATTCCCATTTTAAAATTTTGGGAGGTATGTAATAATAATAATAATAATCTACTACTAATAATAATAATCTACTACTACTACTGCTACTGCTACTACTACTAATAATAATAATCTACTACTACTACTACTACTAATAATAATAATAATAATAATCTACTACTACTACTACTAATAATCTACTAATGCTACTACTACTACTACTACTACTACTACTACTACTAATAATAATCTACTACTACTAATAATAATAATCTACTGCTACTACTACTACTACTACTACTACTACTACTAATAATAATAATAATAATAATAATAATAAAAATGTAAAAATAATAATAGCTGTAAAAAAAAACATTCTAGTCTCCCTAGACGTCTAAAGTTGTATGTGCTGCACATAGGGAAACCATAGGATGTCAGCTGGATTGGCACGCTACACGCTGACAGTAATTATGCTGCTCAGATTAGCGTTGTGTGCGTCCCCTGTGATGGAAGTGATTGAAGGATTCGGGAAGATACAGATGTCTCTGGTGCCTTCAGTTGCATCGTCCATTGCCTTGCAATGTTCAGTGCTGTGATTCAGCTCTGCAGCCTCCTATGTCAGTCTATGTTACCCTCCCCTGTGTTTGTGAGTGGGAGCTGGCAATGGCTGCAAGGGGGTGTAACATCCCCACACACACATACACACACATACACATCAGGATCAGCAGCTGCACAGACTCGCCAAACACTCAGCAACTACTCTGCAGGCTCAACCCGGACTGCAGGCAAATAGGTAAGTGCCTAATTTCCCTATCTCTGCATTCATGGTCACTCCAGCATCTTCCCTTGTCACTTTGTATATATTGATCTTTAATTTTTCTTACAAAAACTCATTTAAAAAAAAAAAATTGCTTTCAAACTGTGAACTACTTGCATATGTATAGCCGAACATTTTTTATTATTTTTATTATACAGGATTTATATAGCGCCAAGAGTTTGTGCGACGCTTTACAAAATAACATCTGTCAGTAAATTCATTGATTATCTTTAAAATTGAGGAGGAGAGACTATTCTTTATTCTGATGGTGTAACGCCTCATTAATTTTGCCCTGAAGTTATATTGCGTATTTATTTTTTTTTAAATTTTCAACTTGTATTTATTGACAGTGCCTAGCCTTTGCGTATATTTAAAAATCAATTTTCTGTAAAATATGCTGATTGGACTATGTAGGTAGAGTGGCTTGTGTTGTAGAAATGGCTTCGCTGAAGGGAATAGTGAAAAGGGCAGTTTGGAGTTTTTAATATAGCACCAACCTATAGCAGAGCGCAGTAGTCTCGGTTCCCAAAGAAGATGATATCCGTACCAAAACCATTCTCCCTTTTTAGATAGACGAGAATTTAATTACCATTTTGGCTTTGGGTGCTTTTATTATAGCACCAACCTATACCAGAGGGCATAGATCATTTGTATCAGTCTCCGATCCTAAAGGAGCTAATGATTGTACCAAAGCCGCTCACCCTCCTAGGGGCAGTTTATTAGGAAGGTAATTAACTTACCACTTTGGATGCCTTTAATATAGCACCAACCTACACCAGAGCGCATAGATCATTTTGTATCAGTCTCTGTTCCTAAAGGAGCTAATGATTGTACCAAAGCCACCCAACCTCTTAGGGGCAGTTTAGGAGGAAGGTAGTTAAATTACCACTTTGGATGCCTTTAATATAGCACCAACCTATACCAAAGCACATAGATCGTTTGCATTTGTCTTTGTCTCCAAAGTAGCTAATGATTGTACTAAAGCCACCCACCCTTCTAGGGATAGCTAAGACAGAATAATGAATTGCCATTTTAAACATTTTAAATGTAGCACCAACCTATACCAGAGTACATAGATTATTTGCAGTGGTCTCTGTTCACCAAAAGAAATAATGACCCTACTAAAGCTACTCACCCTTCTAGGGGCAGTTTAGATTTTTCATTTACCTTTATGATTTTACCCACCCATGTAGAGAAGATATTGCTGGCCACTGAACCCAGAACCCCAACGCTACAAGCAAAGAAGTGCTAACCACCATACTGTATGACTTTAACTTGCTATAGGCTCAGCTCAGAAAGCTAACACACCAGGATACTTATTTAAAAAAAAATAAAAATTTATATATATATACACACACACACACACAAGCTTTGTGATTTGAGCATTATGTCTTTATGAACTTCATTTTGCTTTTGCACTGCTTTGATAACAAGCTCACAAACTGTAAAATTTATCCTGCCGAATTACTTTATTTTTACGGCTAAAGTTCTTACGGTGCACTTTTTAAACATTGGAGCATACTTTATTTTGCTGTTACTTACTCAACCTAATGGTTTGCTGATTCTAAAATGTGTATATTGGATGGATATAAGTAACTAATAATTGTAATCTTCTTATCATATACTACTATTTTATATATATATATATATATACTAGTGTTTCTCAACCAAGGTGCCATTTGCTTCCCCCCGGGTGCTGCAAGGATGAGACTTGTGTAAAGAGTAAGAGTAAGTGGGAGCGCTGATGTAATGGGATGACCTCTGATGTGAAGGGGGGGGCTCTGATGTGAAGGTGGGACCGCTTTTGTGATGGGGGACCTCTGGTCTGGTGGGGGACCTTTGAATGTGAAGGGGGGACCTCTGATGTGATGGGGGAGACCTCTGATGGGATGGGGCACCTCTTATGTGAAGGCAGGACCTCGAATGTGAAGGTGGGACCTCTGACCTGATGAGGGACCTCTAATGTGATTAGGAACCTCAGATGTGAAAGGGGGGGGGGCTCTGACATGATGGGGGACCTCTGACATGATGGAGGACCTCTGATGTGAAGGCAGGACCTCTGATGTGATGGGGGACCTCTGATGTGAAGGCAGGACCTCTGATGTGATGGAGGACCTTTAATGTGATGGGGGACCTCTGATGTGATGGGGGACCTCTCATGTGAAGGGGAACCTCTGATGTGAAGGGGAACCTCTGATGTGATGGGGAACCTCTGATGTGATGGGGGACCTCTGATGTGAAGGGGAACCTCTGATGTGATGGGGGACCTCTGATGTGAAGGCAGGAGCTCTGATGTGATAAGGGCCTCTGATGTGATGGGGGGGGGACCTCTGATGTGAAGGCAGGACCTCTGATGTGAAAGCAGGACCTCTGATGTGATGGGGACCTCTGATGTGAAGGCAAGACCTCTGATGTTATGGGGGACCTCTGACGTGATGGGGGACCTCTGACATGATGGGGGACCTCTAACATGATGGGGGACCTCTGACATGATGGGGGACCTCTGAGGTGATGGGGACCTCTGATGTGAAGGGGGGACCTCTGATGTGAAGGGGGGACCTCTGACATGATGGAGGACCTCTGATGTGAAGGCAGGACCTCTGATGTGATGGGGGACCTCTGATGTGAAGGCAGGACCTCTGATGTGATGGAGGACCTCTGATGTGATGGGGGACCTCTGATGTGAAGGGGAACGTCTGATGTGAAGGGGAACCTCTGATGTGATGGGTAACCTCTGATGTGATGGGGAACCTCTGATGTGATGGGGGACCTCTGATGTGAAGGGGAACCTCTGATGTGATGGGGGACCTCTGATGTGAAGGCAGGACCTCTGATGTGATAAGGGCCTCTGATGTGATGGGGGACCTCTGATGTGAAGGCAGGACCTCTGATGTGATAAGGGCCTCTGATGTGATGGGGGACCTCTGATGTGAAGGCAGGACCTCTGATGTGAAAGCAGGACCTCTGATGTGATGGGGACCTCTGTTGTGAAGGCAAGACCTCTGATGTGATGGGGGACCTCTGACGTGATGGGGGACCTCTGACATGATGGGGGACCTCTAACATGATGGGGGACCTCTGACATGATGGGGGACCTCTGATGTGATGGGGGACCTCTGAGGTGATGGGGACCTCTGATGTGAAGGGGGGACCTCTGATGTGATGGGGGACCTCTGATGTGATGGGAGACCTCTGATGTGATGGGAGACCTCTGATGTGAAGGCAGGACCATTGATGTGATGGGACGTCTGTTGTGATGGGGGACCTTTAATGTGATAGGGGACCTCTGATGTGAAGGGGGGACCTCTGATGTGATGGGGGACCTCTGATGTGAAGGTGGGACCTCTGATGTAAAGTTAATTTAATCAAAGTGGTTGTATGCATTGTCCCAGGCATTTTTCTTCCCCTTACATTTTAGACTGGGGGTGCCTTGAGATTTTGCATACTTTAAAGGGGGATTCTGACTGAACAAAGGCTGAGAAAATACTGATATATAATGACTATCTTACTCTCTCTCTCACTGTACAAAGGTCCACCTTACTTGTTAAAGGAGTTGTAAAGGCATCCTATGCATTAAGATAAAAAAACCTTCTGTGTGTAGCAGCCTCCCCAGCACCCCCTAATTACTTACCCGAGCCCCTTCTTTCTCCGGGGATGTCCACGAGTGTCTAAGCCGTCCAGGACACTCCTCCTGATTGGCTGAGACACAGCAACGGCGCCATTGGCTCTCGAGGCTGTCAATCAAAGTCAGTCAGCCAATCAGGGGAGAGAGGGGGCGGGCCAGGTCGGGACTCCATGTCTGAATGGATAAACGGAGCTCTGACTCAGCTCGGGTGCCCCCATAGAGAGCTGCTGGCTGAGGGGGCACTCGATAGGAGGGAGGAACCAGGAGCAGCAAAGAAAGACCCGAGAAGAGGAGGATCCGGGCTGCTCTGCAAAATCAACTGCATAGAGGAGGTAAGTATAACATGTTTATTTTTTTATTTTTTTTAAACAAACCTTTACAATCACTTCAAGGATCTGAGAACTGCCACATTGTATTTATGTCTCTGTGATCTCACTGTCCTCTGTTGTCCGCCATTGCAGGCTGATCAAAGGCCGCCCGCGGTGTCCGCAGTGTACAAGGAAATGCTTTCTCTCAGGATTAGAATTTACCTAAATAAATATATTCTGTCCCGATAAAATGAATTAAAGTGGAACTGTGAGCAAAAAATAAAAATAAAATACCTATATGATGCGGTCTGTTTTTTTCTGAGTCTCCCCTGTAACATAGTTATATCAACCGGTGATCCTTCCAGTAGATCTGTTATTTTTCCATCTCTTTAACAGGCCAAGCTGTCCAGCAAATGTGTCAGTTAAATGTGGTAGTTGCTTTCTTTCCTTTATTTTCTGCTGGTGATCTGGCCATTAAGTCTGTTGATTCTCAAAAGAACAAGCTGCCCTACATATATAGCAGTTACAAGGATGAGACAAATAATTTCACACTGACCGGGGGTGCTTACATTGATCAGCTTTTATTTATTTATGTAAAACCTTTTTCTCAAAAGGAAAAAAAAACCTGCTGGCTGTAACTGCTTATAAAGTGTGAGCTGGAGTTTGACTTCAATTTGCTAGTGTATCTAAATCTGCTAGTCCATCTAATACTCCTCTCCCCCCCCAGATTAACAATGCTGTTGTCCAAAGGTGCTCCCTGTGCCCCTTCATCCGGAGTGGGGGCGCTCTAAGACATTAAGGTGTGTTACTGACCAGATCGCCAGGTGAAAACAGAGCCAAAAAGAGAAAACAAATGCAGCCACCACATCTAATGATTGGGAAGCTGCAATATATGACATTTTTTGCTTTGGGTTTCATACCACTTTAAATAATATTTTTTGCTGGACTGATCCTTCAATTAAAAGGATATCCAAGAACAAAAATGTAAAATATTTCTTCTTAATAGTCTGTAGATGTGCTGGCTGCATTCTCTTTCAGTTTTCAGACTAAGAACATTTTCAGCGAGTATAAAAAATACCTGTTGATCCTGCCATAAAATCCTGCCAAATCCTGTCCTTGTCACTTCCTGTGAGCTGAACTGAAAGCACAAACAATGTTTTCTTGCTTCGCTAACCGCTTGCCAACCATGTACAGTACATCTACGACGGCAAGGCAGCTCTCCTGTGCAAAATCACGTACCTGTGTGTGATTCTGCACTCCCGAGTCTGGGGCGCGCACGCCCCACCGCCGACGACCCACTGCCGCTGTGATTGGACACAGCATGAGCCAGTCAGTGGGTTCGGCAGACTCAATGTCTGTTGGTAGCCGCCGATTGTTCCCGAGAGAAGCAGAATGGCGATCTGCAGATGTAAACAAGGCAGATCACCATTCTGTAAAAAGGGAAGGCTGTGATCCTGTGTTTCTGCTAAGCAGGAACACGGATCTCTGCCTTCCCGCAGTAAAAGCACCTCCCCCACAGTTAGGAAGCACTCCCCTAGGCACACATTTAACCCTTTGATCATCCCTGATGTTAACCCCTTCCCAGCCAGTGTCACTAGTACAGTGACAGTGCTTTTTTAGCAGTGATTAGTGTCACTGGTTCCCAAAAAAGTGTCAAAGGTGTCTGATTTGTTCGCCGCAATATCGCCGTCCTGCTATTAGTCGCTGATCGCCGCCATTACTAGCAAAAAACATTAATAAATAAATAAAAATTCTATAAAAATATCCCATAGTTTGTAGACGCGATAACTTTTGCACAAACCAATCAATATACACTTATTGGGATTTTTTTTTTTATTACCAAAAATATGTAGCAGAATACATATCGGCCTAAATTTATGAAGAAAATTAGATTTTTTACATTTTTTTACTGGATATGTTTTATAGCAGAGAGTCAAAAAAATATTGGTATTTTTTTCAAAATTGTCGCTCTTTTTTTGTTTATAGCGCAAAAAATAAAAACCGCAGAGGTGATCAAATACCACCAAAAGAAAGCTCTATTTGTGGGGAAAAAAGGACGTCAATTTTGTTTGGGAGCCACGTCGCACGACCGCGCAATTGTCAGTTAAAATAACACAGTGCCGTATCGCAAAAAATGGCCTGGCCATGAAGGGGGGGGTTAAACTTTCCGGAGGCCAAGTGGCTAAACTACGAATCAGGAAGAGATGTTTGAAGTCCAGTCTGGGCAACAACCATGGCTGCCTCCATAGATACCGGGGAGAAGTGAGGGTGGCCACCCAGGGACAGGAGGTGTGTTATTCTCACAACCAAAAGTAAAAAGGACCCTGAAAAAAGTAAATCAAGGCAGTCAACAAATTTACAGACTAGTAACCTAAGCTGCAATATATTACTTATTATTATTTATTATAAATTTTGGTTTAGGTTCTCTCTAACCCCATTAAAGAACCAGTCTTTGATCCATTTCGAGGCTGCCATGGTACCACTCCAAAGTGCAGGGAGTACCCTGGTTATTCTTTCTGGTTTTGGCCTTGAGACAACATTGATGCCTTGTGTCAGGGGGAAGCGAGGAGTTAATTACAGAAGAGAACGGAGATGAGTTTTATGGCGCGGCACCTGCTGCATTAACGCCGCCTATCCATCCGGTAACTTGCGCACATCGCCGGAGCTGTTTTACACAAGCGGCTTGGATTCGATTACGAGTCTTCTGTGAATTGCACAGAACAGATTTCTTTTCTTTCCAGCCGCTGATCAGCCAGACGACAACAAAACTTCCTGATTCCTGGAAAACGTCCAGAGATCCCAGCCTGGGGTGATGTCATCATGACGTCACTGTGTATAAAAGGTCTGCGACGTCCTCATCACATGACTCTGAAATAAAAAATCTGAAGACCAAAGCTTAATTTTAGCTGAGTAAGTGAACATTTTACAGACAGGGGTTAAGTAATTTTTTTTTTTTTTAGTTTGTCTGTTAAAGGGCCAGTGCACCCAGACCGGGGCTCTCTATCGGAGAGATCTCTATGCTGAGTTCTTGTGTCTGCACACCTGATGTAACTGATGTACTAAGGTTTTCATTCATCCCAGTTTTCTGGGGACAGTCCCTGTTGTGAGGAGTCTGTCCCCAGAAGACTCCTCTGTCCACAGACTCCTCTGCATTCATCCCTGATTTAGAGGGACTGTCCCTGATTCGGAACAAAGTCCCTCTGTCCCTCTTTCCTCCTCATTTGTCCCTCATTTTGGTCTGATCTATATAGTTGTATATACATTACAATTTCTATCTTTCAAAAAGTGTTTCCCAGTGCTAAACCTTTCATCAAATTTCTATATTGCTGCATCTGTAAATTTCAAAAGCCAGTAAAATAACAAACATCAGTTGGTTTTGCACAGATCCTTCTCTTCTCGGGTCCCTCTTTGCTGCTCCTGGCCCCTCCCTCCTATCGAGTGCCCCTCAGCTTAGGAGCTTGCTGTGGGGGCACTGAAGCCGAGTCACAGCTCCGTGTGTCCATTCAGACACAGAGCCCCGACCTCCCCTGATTGGCTGACTGACCTTGATTGACAGCCGCAGGAGCCAATGGCGCTGCTGCTGTGTCTCAGCCAATCAGGAGGAGTGTCCCGGACGGCTTAGACATACGTGGACATCGCCGGAGAGAGAAGGGGCTCAGGTAAGTAATTAGGGGGTGCTCAGGAGTCTGCTACACACATAGAATGCATTAAGATAAAAAAACAACTTGCCTTGCCTTTACAACTTTAACTAATCATTTATTTTGTAAACTTTTCCTTTAAGGGGGTGTGGCAGGGGGTGTGTCCTATGCCTACATACTTTTGCTAACAGATGTCCCTCGTTCCCATCGCAAAACGTTAGGAGGTATGCTGGAAGCTGGCCACCGTGGAACATTGCAGTGCTCAGTCTCCAACTTAAAAGTGGTTGTAAACCTCAGAAATGAAATTTGAACAAAGCATATCCCTCTATAGTGTGTACTTGTCTCAATCCAGAGCACAAAGTGTCATTTCTGTCTGCTGCTTCCTTCCTCTGCTATCAGCATGAGTCACTTCTGACAAGTTTTCCTGACACCAAGATTAAAAAAGGTGACAGGGGATTAAGATTCAGGTAATTGACTTCCTCTGCTCTGTTCCTGTGTGCTGTGTGAAAGGGGGGGGGGTGTCCCTTCCCTCCAATCAGCTCTCAGAGATCTCTCTACTGAGCTCTGCAAAGTGTAACTTCAGCTCTCTGCCCCCTTTTTTTCTGACAGATCAGATGCTTTAAAAATTCTGGACTTTGAGTTAATCTCTGTGTATCATAAAAATGGTGACGGGGAGGGGCCTCCAGCAGATTGACAGCCTCAGCCCTGTTTCTGTGTGAAAGTGGGGGGGGGGGGGGTTCCTTCCATCCAATCAGCTCTCAGAGCTCTCTCCATTGATGTAACTTCAGCTCTCCCCTGCTTTTCAGAGCTGGGAGATCCTGTGTAAATTCTGCACTTTGAACAGATGTAGGAGAAAGATGGCTGTAGATAAACATGTAAAACTTATGTAGGAGGATTTGTTACATCTCTGTGTTTCACCTGAGACCAGACACTTCACCATTTTAAAGGGGTTGGAAAGTCAGAAGGTTTTTTTTATCTTATTGCATTCTATGCATTGGGATAAAAAGCCTTCTGTATGCAGAAGCCCCCCTCGCCCCCCCTAATACTTACCTGAGCCCCATCTCTGTCCAGCGATGTTCACGAGTGTCTCGGCCACCCGGGACTCTCCCTCCTGATTGGCTGAGACACAGCAGCGGCGCCATTGGCACCCACAGCTGTCAATCAAAGTCAGTTAGCCAATCAGGAGAGGGAGGGGGTGAGTCCGAACCGCAGCTCTGTGTCTGAATGGACACACGGAGCTGCTGCTCGGCTTGGGTGCTCCCATAGCAAGCAGCTCCAAAATAAAGGAGGGACAAGTGGACTTCCAGAGAGTATTAAGGGCCCTGCAACGAGCAGAGTATAACCATAAATGAACGTCGGATTCTGAGGCGTTTCGTCGCCTGACAGAAATGCGTACACTTTTCTCAAGATTGTTGTAACGCAGAATTTACCATAGGCTGCGCTATGTCGCTCATAAGTATTATGAGCATGGCAACAAATGCGGTAGATTACTGGCGAGAGCGCTTCGCAAGCAGCGCGTTTTAGCTCATGTCCATAAGTTACACTCTCCGACCAGTGTACCAGTCCAGCATACTTCAAAAATTGCCGCCATGTTTCGTGACTACTACGCAGCCCTGTACAATCTGGACTCCGCCTCCTCTCCGATGGATGTAGCTCTTTTAAGCGATCCCGTATTGGGACATACTTATCTTCAGTAGGTCTTCCCAATCTATCCCCAGAACAGAAAGCAGGACTCGAACTCCCTATCAATACAGCTGAATTGTTGGCCACTGTTAGGTCTCTCCCTACTGGTAAAAGCCCTGGGCCTGACGGCTTCACCAGGGCTTATTATCTAAAGTTGTTTGATCAGCTCCAGGCCCCTTTATGTACATTTCTTAACTCCCTAGCTGCCAATGAGCATCTCCGACAGGGGGCCTCACTGGCACACATCACAGTCCTCCTGAAAGAAGGAAAAGACCCTACCATACCACAGAGTTACCGCCCTATTTCCTTACTAAACATGGACCTCAAGATATTCTCTAAAATTCTTGCCAACCGCCTCAAACACCTCCTTCCTGAGATGATACATGCTGACCAGACAGGTTTTATCGTGGGACGGGAGGCTAGGGATAACTCTATCAGGGCTCTTCAACTCATCCATTGGGCTCACAGACGATCATCTGCCTCCCTATTTGATTCTATCTACAGAAGCGGAGAAGGCATTTGATCATGTAGACTGGGATTTCCTTTACATAGTATATGGGTTTAGGCCTCCATATGCTAAGCTGGATCTCAGCGCTATATGCATCCCCTACTGCTCAGGTAAAGGTCTCTCCTTGGTGTTCCCTATCCGGAACGGCATGATCCAACAAGAGTATTAAATGGGTGCATATGGGCTCTCTGGAACACAAGCTCTATGCCTATGCGGATAATGCCATTTTTCATGTAGTGGATCCCCTTGTCTTCTTGCCAAACCTAATAGGGGAATTGTCCGCCTATGGAGAAGTGTCCATCTTCCGAATTAACTATGCTAAAGCTGAGATTCTGTCAATCACAGTTCCCTCAGCCCTGGCCTCCTCCCTGAAGGGATCTTTTCCCTTCACATTGGCATCCCTCTCTATGAGATACAGCTTTCAGATCGCCTAGACTCCCTATACACACATAACTATGCCCCTCTACTCAGGAAGATTCGCCAAGATTTGCAGTGCTGGGACAGAGCCTCATTCACAGAGGTTGGCCGTAGAAATATGCTTAAAATGACGATACTGCCCCGCATACTCTTTCTCCTGCAGATGGTACCTGTGCATTTACCCCGACACTTCTTTATAGAGCTCCACAGCCTCTTCATTAAGTTTGTGTGAGGCTGTAAGAGACCACGCTTTGCCATGGCATTACTACACAGATCTAAGCTAACGGGGGGTCTAGGTATACCCATTGTATTCCAATATTACCAGATAATTGCACTGCAGCGTGTCCTCAAATGGAGGTTCCACACAACCCTTAAGCTCTGGGTCCCCCTGGAAAAGACTATGGTGGGCCACGATTTGTCATACGCGCCCTGGATACCCACAGGAGATAGGGTTTTCTCTGACTGGGTGTCCCCACTAACCGTACACTCCCTGAGGGTATGGGATTATCAGGGCTGGGCTTAGCCCTTCCTTCTCTGAGCTGGCCGCTCAGCTGTCAGCTAATTACCAGCTCCCATCTCTCTCCACAGTTACCCAGCTGTTGTTGATTCTGCTTGTCAGTCCTGCCTACTTAAAGTCGTCCAGCTCACTTGATCTCTGCCTTCTCCTTTGTCAACATCACAGAGACTTTCTCCTGCATTCCTGTTGAAGACTTGCTCGGCTGACGTTCCTTTTGGCTCCTGATCCTACTTGCTGTACTACTACGTTTATCTCTGGCTCTCTGACATTTGCGTGGCTGACTACCCGATCCGGTTACTGAACTCTGGCTTGTTTTGAATACGCTTACTCTGTTTACCTTATTATTATTATTAAACAAGTGTGATTTAACTATACTTCTGTTTCGGTCTGATTCATGGTTCCTGATAGGGATAGAGTGAACGGCCATCTGGCACTGGCACCGCAGACGTCCCCGCTGGCACCTGTGGGCAGGTATCCATGATTCCCCAGGGGAGCGGGTATCCTTCCTCGGAACCTGGGCGAGTGATGGGTTTGTCAGCCTGGCACGATTTGTGGAGGATCATTCACTGGTTCCACTTACTACCCTCAGGGAATGATATGGTGGCTTCCCCTTTGATTTCTGGAGACACTGTCAACTAGGGGATTTCGTAGCCATATGCAACAGAAACTCACAGATTAGGACTAACCTTACTGAATTTGAATGGAAATGGTCAGCTGGTGACCCTCTACCCCATATGATTTCAGTCCTCTACAAGATGCTGGAGACAGCAACACCTAGCCCCAAGCCCCTTTTCATAAAAGAATGGGAGCGGGACCTCCAGTGTGAATTCACGGATGAGCAGCTGCATCACCTGTATCGTCTGACCCGCTAAAGTTCTGTAGATTCCAGGACCCAAGAGAATAAATACAAGCTTCATATCGAGGTAGTACAGGGTGCCCTCATCTCTGGCTAGAATCTTTCCCTCTACCTCCGACCGGTGCTGGAGGGGATGTGGAATGCAGGAAACACTTCTCTATATATGGTGGGAGTGCCCAGTGCTAACACCGTTTTAGTCTATGGTTGGCAGGCATATATCAGATGGCGTGGGTAAGGACCTCCCAGCCTTGCCAAAACACTTTTTGCTCCACGTCCCCCCCATGCCTATATCTCGCTACAAAAATAGTGCTCTCCCCCACCTCCTCAATGCAGCTAAACGCCTTAAACCAATACATTGGAAAAGCACGCACATTCCAAGCGAGCTTGACTGGGTTGGGAAGGTGAGGAAGATCATGGAGGCAGAGGACTGGCTGGTTACTTGTAAAGGCACCATTTGTAAAGGAATGATTTGAACTTACATGGGCAGCCTGGAAAAACCATGTACATGACACGACCACAGTTTCATCTAGCCTAGACTTTGCTTTACTGGCCTTAGCAGATCCCTCCTTTAAGAGACTTGTCCAAGCGAACAAACTCCCAACGACTAGCAGTTCTACATAGGATGTGCCCAATCAGCCTATGAACCTGGTGAGAATTTTTTTTTATTTCTTTGTCTTTTCTTTTAGTACCTTTGGTACACTCTTGTTTTCATTTTTATTCATGCCACCTGAGCGGTTACCCAAGACCTGACCATTCATGGTACCTCAAGTTCTCTTATGTTATTAATGCACTTTGAGTCATGTATACACTACCTTTTGATTTTATGATTAGTATCGCCCTACTCTCTCCCCAAGCGGGAGTGAGATCTGTCCACATGGACTGAATGTTCTGGACAAGGAGGGTACCATTGTAAACACAATACATTGATATGTCTCCCTGCTATTACTGTTGTTTTCATTGGGGTCATGACAGATGTATCCCTCGTCTCCCTCCTTTATCCTTTTCTCTCCCCCCCCCTTTCTTTGTGTAATGACAAAATGTTACTAAATGTTACTAAAATAAAGATTATATAAAAAAATATATATATACTAGTCAAAGCTGTGATGTTTTAAAATGATTTTAAAGAGTATCTAATAGTGAGTGAGGAATTAGCATTATTATAGAAATAGTCTAGTCTAGGGTGGTTCTAGGGCAGGGGTATCAAACTCAATTTCATTGTGGGCATCGGCAGTACGGTTGCTCTCAAAGGGCCAGTTTTATCTGTAAGACTATATACATTTATTCAGGGTTTTTTCTCAGAGAATAGATGCAGGAACCCAACCACCCCCCCCCCCCCCGCTGAACCACATTGAACGGTAGGTGTGGCCAAATTGCACCAGCTGGAGAATCTTAAAGGGGCAATAGAAACCAGGAGTGCTTTATGCATGGATTTCAGGGATGTGCTATGTAAAGAGTGCAGAGTTCAGGGGTACATTATTTACAGAATTAAGGGATGAACTATGTACAGAGTTCAGGGTTATGTATTCCACTACATACAGAGTGCAGGGTTTAGGGTTGTGCTATGCACAGTGTGCAGGGTTCAGCTCTCTTTTACAGGCTGTCCACATCTCACTTCTACCCATCCTGGGCTGTCACCTCTGCATCTCTCTTCCCCATCCTCCACCTCTGCATACATCTCCTTCCACAGCCCTCATCTCCCCCCTCATCCCAAAAACACGTTCACTCATCTTATCTACCCTCATCTTAAAAAACCCCATTGGAATCCATGCATCCAGGGCCCTGCATGTAGATTAGGTGTCCGGATGCACAGATGGGGGGGGCGGCACCCGTGCGCTTCTAATGGATGGGCCACCACTGATATTGGAACACATCTGCTGATGATGCTGGAACACATCTGCTGGTGATGCTGGAACAAATCTGCTGGTGATGCTGAAACACATCTGCTGAGAATATTGGAACACATTTGCTGGTGGTACTAAAAACACATCTGCTGGTGATCATGAAACACATCTACTGGTGATACTAAAAAGCACATCTGCTGATGATGTTGGAACATATCTGCTGATGATACTAAAATTACATCTGCTGGTGATGTTGAAACACATCTGCTGTTGATCCTGGAACACATCTGCTGATTATATTGGAATACATCTGCTGATGACACTAAAAACACATCTGCTGGTGATCCTGAAAAACATCTGCTGGTGATACTAAGAAGCACATCTGCTGATGATGCTGGAACACCCTCCTTGCAAATTGCAACCACTCACATACAGAGAGCCTGTTTATTGGCAGTGTTTGTGTGGCTCACAGTTTTACAAAACAATATTCTACTATATTTGTCCAAAAATAAAAAAAATATAGCTATGTTTGGGGAAAGGTTGATAAAATATGGGCTGGTTCCTGCAAGTGAGAACAGCTGTTTTTAATAAGTTAGATCTTTGTACATTTTATATTGTAGCTTTTGGTTGCGTAGTAAATGGCTTCATGTTGAGAATGTGGTTTATGAGATAGGAACTGATAAAAGTCTCATTTCCAAGTAAATTGATTGCCATGAATATTTGATATTGATCCCTGGGGGATAATCCTGTGGTCATCCAGTGCTACCACTATTCTGTTTCCTTGTGCAGTGATCTGCTCTTCTTCCTATTCCCCCACCCCACACTATCTTCTAATGTCCTGGCCTCTCTTCTTTCCCCATCTCTCGTCTCTCCTTCTCGCTCTCTCTGGTCACCAACAGGCAGATATCGAGGTGAGAATCTCTTACAGCTGGTAGCAATGAATCAATCAATCTGAAAATTTGTGCTGGAAGCTAGCAGTGAGATCTGATAATAAAACCCAATTCACAGATGATGGCATTAAATAGGGATGAGCCGAACACCCCCGGTTCGGTTCGCACCAGAACCTGCGAACAGACCGAAAGTTCGCACGAACTTTAGAACCCCGTTAAAGTCTATGGGACTCGAACGTTCGAAATCAAAAGTGCTAATTTTAAAGGCTAATATGCAAGTTATTGTCCTAAAAAGGGTTTGGGGACCCGGTCCTGCCCCAGGGGACATGTATCAATGCAAAAAAAAGTTTTAAAAAGCGGCCGTTTTTTCTGGAGCAGTGATTTTAATGCTGCTTAAAGTGAAAAAAAAGTGACATATTCCTTTAAATATCGTACCTGGGGGGTGTCTATAGTATGCCTGTAAAAGTAGCGCGTGTTTCCCGTGCTTAGAACAGTCCCTGCACAAAATGCCTTTTTTAAAGGAATAAAAGTCATTTAAAACGGCTTGCGGCTTTAATGTAATGTCCGGTCCCAGCAATATGGATGAAAATCAGTGAGACAAACGGCATGGGTACCCCCACCCACCAGTCCATTACCAGGCCCTTTGGGTCTTGTATGGATATTAAGGGGAACCCCGCACGCAAATTCAAAAAAGGAAAGGCATGGGGCCCCCAGGCCCTATATATACTCTGAACAGCAGTATACAGGCAGTGCAAACAAGACAGGGACTGTAGGTTTGTTAAGTAGAATCTGTTTGTAATTTTGAACTGGTACATTTTTAAAGTGTAGCTCCAGCCAAAAAATCTATTTTTAAGATTTTTGGAAAACATAGGGAAGGGTTATCACCCCTGTAACATTTGTTTTGCTGTCTGTGCACCTCTTCAGAAGATTTCACCTCACTTTCTATCCCAATGACAAATTTTTTTTGAAAATTTGGGGTTTTTAGTGAAACAAGGATTGGTGATAAAGCATCAGTGGAGAGGAGACACGTTTTTCCCATATTAACTCTTACAGGAGAGAATTTCCCTTCCTAGGGGTAGATTTCATCTCACTTCCTGTTGTCTCCTTCCGTTTGCAAGTAGGAGTCTTTTGTAAGTTGGATGTTTGAAAGTAGGGGCCTGCACTATATACTCTGCAGAAATTGGGGCCTTAGGTGTTGGTGTTGCCACAACACTGTAAGCCCTCACAGTTACTCTTGGTGGGCGCAGGAACGGGCCCTGCTGTGAAATATTAGATCAAGAATTGTAATTACATGCACCTGTTGAACAGGGGCAGAAAAATTGGGCCTTTGGTGGTGGTGTTGCCACAACACTGTAAACCCTCACAGTTACTCTTGGTGGGCGCAGGAATGGGCCCTGCTGTGAAATATTAGATCAAGAATTGTAATTACATGTCCCTGTTGAACAAGGGCAGAAAATTGGGCCTTAGGCACTGGTGCCACAATACTACAACCCCTCACAGATGCTAGAGTTGGAGCGCAGGAATGAGCCCTGCTGCAAAGTATTGCATCAAAAATTGTAATTATACACCCCTGTTTAACAGGGGCTGAAAAATTGGGCCTTAGGCACTGGTGCTGGTGCCACAACACTGCAACCTCTCACAGGGAGCGCAGGAATGAGCACTGCTGCAAAGTATTGCATCAAAAATTGTAATTACATGCCCCTGTTAAACAGGGGCAGAAATATTGGGCCTTAGCCACTGCTGCCACAACACTGCAACCCCTCACAGATACTATAGTTGGAGTGCAGGGTTGAGCCCTGCTGCAAAGTATTGCATCAAAAATTGTAATTACATGCCCCTGTTAAACAGGGGCAGAAAAATTGGGCCTTAGCCACTGCTGCCACAACACTGCAACCCCTCACAGATACTATAGTTGGAGCGCAGGAATGAGCAGTGCTGCAAAGTATTGCATCAAAAACTGTAATTATACGCCCCTGTTAAACGGGGGCAGAAAAATTGGGCCTTAGCCACTGGTGGTGGTGCCCAGAACCAAAAATGTTCTTACAAGCTATCAGCATGAAAATTGAGGAGGAAGAGGATTGTCACTCAGCATAACAGGATAGTCACTCAGCATCAGCATAGGCAGTCTTGAAGGAATCTCACATTTAAAAAAAATAATCCAGTTACATCAGCATCAGGTGCTTGGTAGCTGGTGATCCAAGACTGATTCATTTTTATGAAGGTCAGCCGATCGACCGATTCGGTGGACAGGCGCACCCTGTGATCGGTTACAAAGCCTCCAGCAGCACTGAATGTGCGTTCCAAAAGAACGCTGGATGCAGGACAGGCCAGTAGCTCAATTGCATACTGTGCAAGCTCTGACCAGTGATCCATCCTCAAGACCCAGTAACCCAGAGGATTTTCGGTGGGAAAGGTGTCCAAGTCTGATCTTGCCCCTAGGTAATCCTACACCATGTGAATCAGACGCTGGCGATGGTTGCTGGAACCGATCACACCAAAATTGTCTGAACGCATCGGTCAGATGGCTACCTTCTCCACCGCTCCTTCTGTGACTGACCGAAGCCTCAGCAACACATTGTCCAGTAGGACCAGGAAATTGTAACCTCCCAGGCTCTGGAAATGCGTTACACAAACCGTTCTGCAAGGCCTCCCGAAGATGTTTCATCCTCTGCTCCCTCTGCAACGGCAAGATAAGGTCTGCAAACTTACCCTTGTAACGTGGATGAAGGAGGGTTGCCAGCCAGTAATGATCCCTCCCCTTAAAACCATACCAGGGAGGCCATGCAGTGTAGGTTTGCTGAGGAATTCGATCCAGAGTCCTCTGGGTCACTAAGGATGACATGATCCGCAGCCACCTCCTCCCAGCCACATACAAGTCCATGGGTTTCTTCGGTCTGTCAATGATCCCTTAAAGACTGCTGCTGATGCTGAGTGCCAGGCTCCACCTCCATGCTGACACAATTCTCCTCCTCCTCTTCCTCTTCCTGTGTGATCGGCGGGCACACAAGAACACTGTCTGGATAAAGGGGGCCTTGAGAGGTAAGGATGTCCTCCTCTTCCTCTCTCTGTTCTGCCTCAAGTGCCCTGTCCATTATTCCACGCAGCGTGTGCTCCAACAGGTGGACAAGAGGGATAGTGTCACTGATGCATGCACTGTCACTGCTCACCATCCTCGTGGCCTCCTCAAATGGTGACAGGACAGTGCATGCATCCCTGAATATAGCCCACTGGCGTGGGGAAAAGAAACAAGCTCCCCTGACCCTGTCCTGGTGCCATAGTCACATAGGTACTCACTGATGGCCCTCTGCTGCGTGTACAGCTACTACAGCATGGCCAACCATGCCACAGATTAGGCGGTTCTTGGGCAGGTTAAATTCCTTTTGGAGGTCAGCCAACCAAGCACTAGCATTATATGAACTGCGAAAATGCACACAGACTTTCCTGGCCTGCCTCAGGACATCCTGTAAGCTTGGGTACCTGCCCAAGAACCGCTGCAACACCAAGTTAAGGACGTGAGCCAAACAGGGCACATGGGTCAGTTGTCCCTGTCAGAGGGTGGAGAGGAGGTTGGTGCCATTGTCGCAAACCACCATTCCTGGCTTAAGCTGGCGTGGCGTCAACCACCTCTGAACCTGCCCCTGCAGAGCTGACAGAATCTCTGCCCTAGTGTGGCTCCTGTCCCCCAAGCACACCAGCTCATGCACCGCATGGCATCTTTTTGCCTGCGTGCTTGCGTAGCCCCTTGAATGCCTACGGAGCACAGGAAGAGGCCATGGAGGAAGAAGAAGAAAAGGAGGTGGAGGAGAGAGGTGTGGCAGAATCACCACTAGTAGAATTTTGGAGGCGTGGTGGCAGAACAACCTCCAACACTACTGCACCCTGTCCTGCATCCTTCCCAGCTGCCAGAAGAGTCACCCAGTGCACGGTGAAAGATAGGTAACGCCCTTGTCCATGCCTGCTGGACCATGAGTCAGCAGTAATATGCACCTTACCGCTGACCGCCATGTCCAGTGAGGCCAAGACATTGCCTTCCACATGCGGGTAGAGAGCTGGAATTGTCTTCCGTGAGAAAAAGTGCATGCAGAAATTAAAATGGGGGGCTGATGGGAAGACCCTTACTGAAGTGGCAGCTGCCACCAGTGTAGAGACCTGTGTTGGTACAGCCGTACCTGGTCCCTGGGAGGGTTCCTCAGACTTTTGGTTGAGTGTACTTCTAGGAAAAAGCCAATTGTCTTGTTTGTCCAACCACATTGATAGTTTGTGATTCAGAAGCTGGTGATGAGAATCTTCCAAGAGATTGATGATGTAGTGGATTCTGGTGATGGCTTGAATTGAAGATTCTCTCCCTCATATAAACTAGCAAATCATCCTCTAATCCCTCCTCCTCATCAGCTAATTTTCTTCCAACATTTAGGCTATCTTCAATCCCAAAAAAGCTGCACCCCTCCCATTTAAGTGCAATCCGTGAACATGTGAACTGTGAACATCACATTCTGGAGGAGACTCATTGTGATCGTGAAATTCTAGAGTAGTCTCATTATGAACATCACATTCTGGAGGGGTCTCATTATGAACATTACGTTCTGGAGGAGACTCTTTGTGAACATCACATTCTGGAGTAGTCTCATTGTGAACGTCACTTTCTGGAGAAGACTCATTGTGAATGTCACATTCGGGAGGAGTCTCAGTGGTAACGCCACAATGAGTGGAGTGGTGAGAGCTGAGTGCATGTACGTGGGGCACCAGTATGCTGGGTGTGGGGGAATGAGGGCTGATGAAATGGGGGGAAGTTCCACTGACCACACCCACCCCATACCCAGGGTGGTAGCACCCCCTCTTAGTGGTAGTTGAGTGGGTGTAGCAAAGCCTGATAAGAGGCAATGCCACCCTTGCTGGTAGATGAGTGGGTGAAGCGAAGCTTAAGAGGCATTTCCACCCTTGGTGGTAGATGAGTGCATGTAAGTGGGGCTTGGGGGAAGCACCAGTACGCTGGGCATGGGGAGAGTGAGGGCAGATGAAACTGGGGGGGAAGTTCCACTGGCCACACTCACCCCATACCCAGGTTGGTAGCACTCCCTCTTGGTGGTGAGTGAGGACTGCAAAGCCTGGGAAGAGGCATTGCCACCCTTGGTAGTAGACGAGTGGGTGTAGTGGAGCCTCATAAGAGGCATTGCCACCCTTGGTGTGGGGGAGGGTGGCCAATTGGAGCTGCACCATCAGTGGTAGGTGAGTGGGAGTGGCGGAGCCTAAGAGGCATTACCAACCTTGGTGGTAGATGAGTGCATGTTCATGGGGCCTGGGGAAGTACCAGTACCCTGGGTGTGGGGGAGTGAGGGTAGATGAAACGTGGGGGGAAGTTCCACTGACCACACTCACCCCATACCCAGGGTGGTATCTACCCCTCTTGCTGGTAGGTGAGTGAGCGTAGCGGAGCCTGATAAGAGTCACTGCCACCCTTGCTGGTGGATGAGTGGGTGTAGCTGAGCCTAAGAGGCATTGCCATCTTTGTAAGGTAGATGGGTGGGTGTAGCGGACCTAAAAGGCATTGCCACCCTTTGTGGTAAATGAGTGCATGTATGTGGGGCTTGGGGGAAGCACCAGTACACTGGGTGTGGGGGAGTGAGGGCAGATGAAACTTGGGGGGAAGTTCCACTGACCACACTCACCCCATACCCAGGGTGGTAGCAACCCCTCTTGGTGGTAGGTAGAGCCTGATAAGAGGCATTGCCACCCTTGCTGGTAGATGAGTGGGTGAAGAGGAGCCTAAGAAAGGCATTGCCAACCTTGGTGGTAGATGAGTGCATGTAGGTGGGGCCTGGGGGAAGCACTAGTACGCTGGACGTCGGGAGAGTGAGGGCAGATAAAACTTGGATGGAAATTCCACTGCCCACTTTCACCCTATACCAAGGGTGGTAGCACCCCCTCTTGGTGGTGAGTGAGGGCAGCAAAGCCTGGGAAGATGCATTGTAACCTTTGGTGGTAATTGAGTGGGTGTAGCTGAGCCTCATAAGAGGCATTGCCACTCTTGGTAGTAGATGAGTGTGTGTATTGGGTTCTGGGGAGAGGCAGTTGATCCAAAGGAAGGTGAAAAACCCCAGCATAGCATAATCCAATGTGCTACAGCTGGGGAAAAAAATCCTTCCTGATCCCCCGAGAGGCAATCGGATATTCCCTGGATCATCTTTACCTATAAATGTTAGTAGCCAGTCAGGTAGGTGGGGTAAGCACCACCACCCTGGGTGCAAGGGGGGGAGGGTTGGCAATTGGAGCCACACCCTCAATGGTAGGTGAGTGGGGGTGGGGGTGGCAGAGCCTGGTAGTAAGAGGCATTGCTACCCTTGGTGGTAGGTGAGTGGGGGTGGCGGAGCCTGGTTAGAAGCATTGCCACCCTTGGTGAGTAGAGATGTGGGTGTCAGTGTGCGGAGAGCAGGGACGAGGGACCATCCCCTTACACAGACAGTGCTGCACTCCGGAGGGAGGAGCCATTTCCCATACTGAAGCCGGGTCACACCGTGTCTGTGTGTCCGGGGAACTTGCCACCTCTGCTCAGGCTCTGAGGAACTACAACCCCCAGTATGCACTGCATAAGTAATGGGACCTCAGCTCCCAGCCTAAAATAAGATGCTACAGGAGTACATATCCCCGCATGCTTTTTTTTATAGATGTACTACAGGTCCCAGCAATCTCTACATACTCCAGCATGCTTCCCCCCCTCCTCAGGGGGGTTTGCGCCCCCCCCCCAGTCCCGCCACCCCACTCTTCTTCCACCACCCTCTCCCCTCCCCCACAGGCCTGACCGGCCCACCATTATCCTGAGGGGGAGGGACCCCACCGCCCTTGGTGGGAGAAGAGTGTGGGGCGCAATCACCCCTGAGGAGGGGGGGGAGCAGGCTGGAGTATGTAGAGATTGCTGGGACCTGTAGTACGTCTATGGAAAAAAGCATGCGGGGATATGTAGTCCCGTAGCATCTTATTCTAGGCTGGGAGCTGAAGTCCCATTACTTACACAGTGCATGCTGGGAGATGTAGTTCCTTAGAGCCTGAGCAGAGGTGGCAGGTTCCCCGGACAAACAGACACGCTGTGACCCGGCTTCAGTATGGACAATGGCTCCTCCATCCGGAGCGTTGTCTGTGTCAGGCATTTTTCTTTTGTTTACATGTAGAAAATAGCATTTTTTTTTTTGCTGGGAAGTTACTTAAAACCCCCAAACACTGTATATATAGATATATATATATTTTTTAATGGAGACCCCCTAGAATAGAATGGTGGTTGTTGCAATTTTTTATGTCATGCGGTATTTGCGCAACGTTTTTTCAAACAATTTTTTGCGAAAAAATACACTTTAATGAGTTTTAATGGAAAAAAACACAATACAATACCCAATTTCTTGGTGAAATATATATATGTTTTTATACAATGTTTTATGTCACGTGATATTTGCGTAGCAGTTTTTCAAGCTTTCAAAATACACTTTGATTAATTAATTAATTTATTTATTTTTAAATGAGAATTTCTTTCTGTGTCTTACAATAAGGGTCACTGGGTGGTATAGAGTGTCCCATTGTTGGTGTCAGTGGCAAGAATGGTGCCCCATTGTTGGTGTCAGTGGCAAGAATGGTGCCCCATTGTTGGTGTCAGTTGCAGGAATAATGCCTCAAGGGCCAGATAAAGGCAAGCAAAGGGCCACAGTTTGGAGACCACTGCTCTATGTGATGGGAAAAAAAGGTAAGTAAACATCTTCTTTTTTTAAATAGTAAAAAATGTAAGTTACACCCAAGCACATAAAATCCAATGCAAAAATTTTTTTTCAGGACCCCCCCACATATATTTCTAGCACCAGACCTCCTCCGTAACGCTATACTGGTGACCTATGGGGGGCTTCTAAAGCACGGGTATCAAACTCAATTTAATTGCGGGCCGCGGGTTCTATCTGTAGCCCCTCCCCCACCATCAGAAGCCAGGAGTCCCCCATTAGACATGTGCAATTTCTTTCCTTCCGAATTAGTTTTTTTATGAATTTAGACAAATTTGTTAATTCGGAAACATCCGAATTAATGAAAAACCTGTTTAACGAATGTTTCCGAATATTCGTAAAAATTTGAACATTCAAAAATTCGTAAATTCGTAGTATCGAAAATTTGTAAATGAGTAAATTCGTAAATTCCAAATTCGAAAATCTGAAAATTTTAAAATTTGAAACAATAACTACCGTATTTATTGGCGTATAACACGCACTTTTTCCCCCTTATACGCCGATATAGGCCACCCCCAAGGGGAAGGAGGGGATGAGCTCTTCCAAAATAGAGCCGGATCTCCTAGCATGGATGTCCCAGCATTAGACCGGCATTATGTCCATCATAGGATCCGGGCCAAGGGGCGGGACTGAGCGTGACACCGACCCGAGGACACAGGAGATCCGGCTCTATTTCGGCAGCGCTGGTCCCCACCTATCCCTGACAGAATATAGAACGGCAAGGCTGCAGATAGACACTGAGCAATGCTGCAGGTGGGCACTGATTAGACTGCAGGTGGGCACTGATTAGACTGTCATCATGCCACCAATTAGGATCTTCAAATAGGTGATGTCTGCCGTGGGGATCACCGGCTTCACAATTTCCAGCAATTGATCCAGCGCTGCCTTCCTCTTTGTTTGATTCTTATAATGTGGGTGGTTTACCTGCCACAGACAGGGCAGCTCCCTGAACATATCAATGAATATGGTGATAAAGTCCTGATCCTTCAATATACCCATTTTCTCTGCAAGACACAACACAAGACAAACCCTAATGTTTTATGTCACGTGATATTTGCGTAGCAGTTTTTCAAGCTTTCAAAATACACTTTGATTAATTAATTAATTTATTTATTTTTAAATGAGAATTTCTTTCTGTGTCTTACAATAAGGGTCACTGGGTGGTATAGAGTGTCCCATTGTTGGTGTCAGTGGCAAGAATGGTGCCCCATTGTTGGTGTCAGTGGCAAGAATGGTGCCCCATTGTTGGTGTCAGTTGCAGGAATAATGCCTCAAGGGCCAGATAAAGGCAAGCAAAGGGCCACAGTTTGGAGACCACTGCTCTATGTGATGGGAAAAAAAGGTAAGTAAACATCTTCTTTTTTTAAATAGTAAAAAATGTAAGTTACACCCAAGCACATAAAATCCAATGCAAAAATTTTTTTTCAGGACCCCCCCACATATATTTCTAGCACCAGACCTCCTCCGTAACGCTATACTGGTGACCTATGGGGGGCTTCTAAAGCACGGGTATCAAACTCAATTTAATTGCGGGCCGCGGGTTCTATCTGTAGCCCCTCCCCCACCATCAGAAGCCAGGAGTCCCCCATTAGACATGTGCAATTTCTTTCCTTCCGAATTAGTTTTTTTATGAATTTAGACAAATTTGTTAATTCGGAAACATCCGAATTAATGAAAAACCTGTTTAACGAATGTTTCCGAATATTCGTAAAAATTTGAACATTCAAAGATTCGTAAATTCGTAAATTCGTAGTATCGAAAATTTGTAAATGAGTAAATTCGTAAATTCCAAATTCGAAAATCTGAAAATTTGAAAATTTGAAACAATAACTACCGTATTTATTGGCGTATAACACGCACTTTTTCCCCCTTATACGCCGATATAGGCCGCCCCCAAGGGGAAGGAGGGGACAAGCTCTGCCAAAATAGAGCCGGATCTCCTAGCATGGATGTCCCAGCATTAGACCGGCATTATGTCCATCATAGGATCCGGGCCAAGGGGCGGGACTGAGCGTGACACCGACCCGAGGACACAGGAGATCCGGCTCTATTTCGGCAGCGCTGGTCCCCACCTATCCCTGACAGAATATAGAACGGCAAGGCTGCAGATAGACACTGAGCAATGCTGCAGGTGGGCACTGATTAGACTGCAGGGGGGCACTGATTAGACTGCAGGTGGGCACTGATTAGACTGTCATCATGCCACCAATTAGGATCTTCAAATAGGTGATGTCTGCCGTGGGGATCACCGGCTTCACAATTTCCAGCAATTGATCCAGCGCTGCCTTCCTCTTTGTTTGATTCTTATAATGTGGGTGGTTTACCTGCCACAGACAGGGCAGCTCCCTGAACATATCATTGAATATGGTGATAAAGTCCTGATCCTTCAATATACCCATTTTCTCTGCAAGACACAACACAAGACAAACCCTAATGTCAAGCTAAAGTCTGCTAATCTTGTCCCAATATAGGCCTCAATCTCTAAGCAGTATAGGCACAAGTTTAAATGTTATCACGATCGGCGCTTCCGATACTCCTTCGTCCGCTCAAAGAACGTATGTACTACGCACGCATGTTAAGCTTTATATACACTGTAGAGATGTGAAGACTGCAGAGCACACTGTCCTCTGTTCTCCACTGCCCTGGGCCCAGATGTCCAAAGGTAATGGAGACTTCTCTCTTAGGCTTCCTCTCCTTCCTTTCCTCAGTTCTCTGACTGGCGACAGAGCCCCCAGTCTGGGGTCCCCTCCCAGGCCACATGACAGCTACCTCAGCACTCCATTTTCCATCTAACTTCCCTGCTGCTCAGGCTCCCCCATATTTACAGTATGTCACATTTTTGTAAATATTTTATTCTATCTTTTCATGTGACAACACTGAAGAAATGACACTTTGCTACAATGTAAAGTAGTGAGTGTACAGCTTGTATAACAGTGTAAATTTGCTGTCCCCTCAAAATAACTCAACACACAGCCATTAATGTCTAAAGCTCTGGCAACAAAAGTGAGTACACCTATAAGTGAAAATGTCCAAATTGAGCCCAATTAGCCATTTTCTCTCCCCGGTGTCATGTGACTCATTAGTGTTACAGGTGTGAATGGGGTGCAGGTGTGGTTGGTGTTATCGCTCTCACTCTCTCATACTGGTCACTGCAAGTTCAACATGGAACCTCATGGCAAAGAACTCTGAGAATCTGAAAAAAAGAATTGTTGCTCTACATAAAGATGGCCTAGGCTATAAGAAGATTGCCAAGGCCCTGAAACTGAGCTGCAGCACGGTGGCCAAGACCATACAGCGGTCTTGGCCACCAGTCAGGTTCCACTCAGAACAGGCCTCGCCATGGTCAACCAAAAAAGTTGAGTGCAGGTGCTCAGCATCATATCCAGATGTTGTCTTTGGGAAATAGACGTATGAGTGCTGCCAGCATTGCTGCAGAGGTTGAAGGGGTGGGGGGTCAGCCTGTCAGTGCTCAGACCATACGCTGCACACTGCATCAAAAAGGTCTGCATGGCTGTTGTCCCAGAAGGAAGCCTATTCCAAAGATGATGCACAAGAAAGCTTGCAAACAGTTTGCTGAAAACAAGCAGACTAAGGACATGGATTACTGGAACCATGCCCCATGGTCTGATGAGACCAAGATAAACTTATTTGGTTCAGTTGTTGTAAAGCGTGTGTGGCGGCAACCAGGTGAGGAGTACAAAGACAAGTGTGTCTTGCCTACAGTCAAGCATGGTGGTGGGAGTGTCATGGTCTGGGGCTGCATGAGTGCTGCCAGCACTGGGGAGCTACAGATCATTGAGGGAACCATGAATGCCAACATGTACTGTGAGATTCTGAAGCAGAGTATGATCTCCTCCCTTTGGAGACTGGGCTGCAGGGCAGTATTCCAACATGATAACAACCCCAAACACACCTCCAAGACGACCACTGCCTTGCTTAAGAAGCTGAGGGTAAAGGTGATGGGCTGGCCAAGCATGTCTCTAGACCTAAACCCTATTGAGCTTATGTAGGGCATTCTCAAATGGAAGGTGGAGGAGCGCAAGGTCTCTAACATCCACCAGCTCCGTGATATCATTAGTGAGGAGTGAAAGGGGACTTCAGTGGCAACCTGTGAAGCTCTGGTGAACTCCGTGACCAAGAGGGTTAAGGCAGTGCTGGAAAATAATGGTGGTCACACAAAATATTGACACTTTGGGCCCAATTTGGACATTTTCAGTTAGGGGTGTACTCACTTTTGTTGCCAGCGGTTTAGACATTAATGGCTGTGTGTTGAGTTATTTTGAGGGAACAGCAAATTTACACTGTTATACAATCTGTACACTCACTACTTTACATTGTAGCAAAGTGTCATTTTTTCAGTGTTGTCACATGAAAAGATATAATAAAATATTTACAAAAATGTGAGGGGTGTACTCACTTTTGTGAGACAATGTATGGGCAGGTTCAGCCACCCTGCCAGGCCCCCTGTCAGGCCCCCTGCTTGAGGATTGGTACAAACTCCCATCAGCATTCAGACCCAGCGTCTTTACCGCCGCCCACTAGCTTTTAGAAGTTTCCGGGGACCTCCAGAACCAGGGGGAGGCGATAGAGGACTGGTCTGCAGAGCCTGTCAGCCTGACCTAAATCTGAACCCTGAGCTAGTTAACAGACTCATACAAATACCATCAGTCACAAAATACATTTACCTACGATAGTTGCACACTAGAGGGTGCTACATACCATACCTGGCCAATGCCTCTGGAAATCACTGTAGTTGATGCCACTACTCCAGTGATCTTCATCTGTGTCTGGATTCTGCACCTAGCGGCTGCACTCCTGCTTACACAGCAGGTTGCCGTTCGGCATGGGCGCCATTTAGAGAATGCTTTGCATTTTTTGAATGAATGAAAATAATTCTTTGATTGGACGAGGGGGACAGGCAAGGTGGCAACATCATGATTTCCACTTCGTCCAATCAGAGAATGCTTTGCATTCACTCAGAAAGTGGTCCTGGGCTGAGAGGCCAACCTGTTTACAATATTTCAGGCCAGCTGGGACCGAGAGGTAAGTGGAGATGACTGGAATAGCAGTGTCTTCTTCAGTAATTTCCTGCTTCCAAGAGCATCAGCCAGGTATGTTATCTACATAGTTACGTTCGACCAAGCTGGACCAATGTAATTATACATATTATAGCCATACCTGGAGTTCTTCTTTAAACCCATTCCACTCATCACTGTGTGAACATAATTGAAGTTAGACCTTTAAGTGAGGAACAAATGTTCATGAAAACACCATTCCACCCTCACCGCCCGCCCTGCTTCCCCCTGCCTCTGTAAAACATTAATTGATATGGAAAATTCTGTATTTGTTCTCGTTTAGCGTGACCAGGCTTTTAGGGGAACCTGCAACTTACTTCACCCTCCAATGAGCTCCTAATTGCCTCGGCGGTGGTGAAGCTCAGCACGATATCGTTAGGACCATTTTATGACAAATAGCTCGCCCCAATATTTTCACCTGTTAAATGTTTATGCCTCGGCTCCACAGCCTACCGTGTAAATATTACATCCCATTAGTGTCAAATTGTTACCTTCCTGTAAAGCCAGGAAAGGTTAAGGCATTACGGGAAAAGAACAACAAGCCAACTTACAAACATTTGGAAAGAGGAGAAGTGTTTGTACGAGAATTCTGGCCACCCAATTCTTCCAATTCATTCAAATTTCGGTATAAATAATATTTTGGGGTTGAAGGAATTATACAGTGAAATGTGGTGTTTGATTGTTGGACATTATTTACAGCATAAGGGTGGTTATGTACACAACATTTATTATTTTGATCATGTAATTGATTATTTTAGGGGTCTCCAAAGTACGGCCCCTGGGCCAGATCTGGCCCACTACAAGATTTTATCCGGCCCTTTCCTAGAGTCACTGGCATATCCTCAATGTGTGCAAATAGAGGATTCAGATCAGTAGAGGTTGCTTATGATCTCTGCACCGACCTGATGTAAGGACAACTCTGATGAGGACCCTGATGTAAGGGAAGACTTTGATAGGACCCTTACATAAGGGAGGTCTCTGATGTAATGGAGCTCTGAAGAGGACCCTGATGTAAGTGAGGTCACTGATGTAATGGGGCTCTGATGAGGACCCTAATGTAACGGAGGACTCTGATGTAATGGCGCTCTGATGAAGACCCTGATGTAAGGGAGGTCTTCTGATGTAATGGGGCCCTGATGAAGACCCTGATGTAAGGAAGGTTTCTGATGTAATGGGCTCTGATGAGGACCCTGACGTAAGGGAGGTCTCTGATGTAATGGGGCTCTGATGAAAACCCGATGTAAGGAAGGTCTTCTGATGTAATGGGGCCCTGTTGAAGACCCCGATGTAAGGGAGGTTTCTGATGTAATAGGAACTCTGATGAAGATGCTGTTGTAAGGGAGGACTCTGATGTAATGGGCTCTGATGAGGACCCTGATGTAAGGGAGGTCCCTGATGTAATGGGGCTCTGATAAAGACCCTGATGTAAGGGAGGTTCCTGATGTAATGGGAACTCTGATGAAGACCCTGATATAATGGTACTTTGGTGAGGACCCTGATTTAAGGAAGGTTTCAGATGCTAGGGCGACTCTGTTGAGGACCCTGATGTAAGGGAGGACTTTGATAGGACCCTTACATAAGGGAGGTCTCTGATGTAATGGCGACTCTGATGGTGACCCTGATGTAAGGGAGTCCTCTGATGTAATGGAGCTCTGAATAGGACCCTGATGTAAAGGAGGTCAATGATGTAATGGGGCTCTGATGAGGACCCTAATGTAAGGGAGGACTCTGATGTAATGGGGCTCTGATGAAGACCTAGATGTAAGGGAGGTCTCTGATGTAATGGGGCTCTGATGAAGACCCTGATGTAAGGGAGGACTCTAATGGAGACC
This sequence comes from Aquarana catesbeiana, assembly GCF_042186555.1. NCBI lineage: Eukaryota > Metazoa > Chordata > Amphibia > Anura > Ranidae > Aquarana > Aquarana catesbeiana. The sequence goes on along the minus strand of NC_133330.1, from coordinate 325,441,000 downwards.
CTAATGTAAAGAAGGACTCTTATGGAGACCCTGATGTAAGGGGGGGGGGACTGTGATGGGGTACCTGATGTAAGGGGGGACATTTATTAATTTATAAAACTGATTTAGGTGGCCGGTGATAATTTGTCAAGTATACTATGTGGCCCTTGTTTTTAAAAGTTTTTTAAAAGTAGGTCTCTGATGTAATGGCGACTCTGATGGTGAGCCTGATGTAAGGGAGGTCTCTGATGTAATGGAGCTCTGAAAAGGACCCTGATCTAAAGGAGGTCAATGATGTAATGGGGCTCTGATGAGGACCCTAATCTAAGGGAGGACTCTGATGTAATGGGCCTCTGATGAAGACCTAGATGTAAGGGAGGTCTCTGATGTAATGGGCCTCTGATGAAGACCTAGATGTAAGGGAGGTCTCTGATGTAATGGGGCTCTGATGTAGACCCTGATGTAAGGGAGGTTTCTGATTTAATAGGAACTCTGATGAAGACCCTGTTGTAAGGGAGGTCTCTGATGTAATGGGGCCCTGATGAAGGCTCTGATGTAACGCAGGACTCTGATGTAATGGGGCTCTGATGAAGACCCTGATGTAATGCAGGACTCTGATGTAATAGGGCTCTGATGAAGACCCTAATGTAAGGGAGGTCCCTGATGTAAGGGAGGATTTTGATAGGACCCTTACATAAGGGAGGTCTCTGATGTAATGGCGACTCTGATGGTGACCCTGATGTAATGCAGGTCTCTGATGTAATGGGGTTCTGATGAAGACCCTGATGTAAGGGAGGTTTCTGATGTGATGGGAACTCTGATAAACACCCTGATGTAATGGCGACTCTGATGGTGACCCTGATGTAAAGGAGGTCCCTGATGTAATGGGCCTCTGATGAAAACCCTGATGTAAGGTTGGTTTGTTATGTAATGAGGCTCTGATGAGGACACTGATGTAAGGGAGGTCTCTGATGTAATGGGGCTCTGAGGAAGACCCTGATGTAAGGGAGGTCTTTGATGTAATGGGGCTCTGATGAAGACCCTGATGTAAGGGAGGTTTCTGATGTAATGGGGCTCTGATGAAGACCCCGATGTAAGGGAGGTCTCTGATGTAATGGGGCTCTGATGAAGACACTGATGTAAGGGAGGTTTCTGATGTGATGGGAACTCTGATGAAGACCCTGAATTAAGGGAAAACACTGATGTAATGGGGACTCTAATGAGGACCCTGATGTAAGGGAGGACTCTAATGGAGACCCTAATATAAAGGAGGACTCTTATGGAGACCCTGATGTAAGGGGGGACTGTGATGGGGTACCTGATGTAAGGGGGGACATTTATTAATTTTTAAAAGTGATTTAGGTAGCTGGTGAATATTTGTCAAGTATACTATGTGGCCCTTGTTTTTAAAAGTTTGGTGACCCCTCGATTATACTAATGTTTAATCCCCCCCTCGCTTTGCCCCCCTCCCCCACCCAACCAATTGCTGTGTCACTTTAACCTCCCTGGCGGTATGATTATTTCTGATTTTAGGTGCTGAAAGCGGTACAATTATTTTGCACAGAAATTTGGCGTTTTATATTGTAGGCCTGTAATTCTTAGGAATAGTTCACTTGAATCTGTCCAAACAAGAGTCTAGTAGACATCCCGGGTATGATAAAGTTTGAAAAACGAAATAAAAAATTATAATATAATAAATAACTATAAATAATTATAACAAATAATAATATAATAATAATAAAAATTATTCAATAATGTAATCAAATCAAAAACACTGAAATTTGCTCAGTTGCAGAATTTTAGCTTTTGTTACTTTTAGTGTTTGATGACGGATCTCCTCACAAATCACTATCGCTCAATTCTGCGAGTGATTCTAATTTATTATCGCTTTTTTCTAGCTGCTCTAAAACCACTTTTGATGTAAAGAGACAGTTTTGGTTGCTATGGACAATCTCCAGTTTCCTGGCAGAAAGAACAGTTTTATATATATAAAACTGCATGCAGGACACTGGGCAGACCACTAGGGACAAAGGGGATGTGTAGTTATTTGATACAGTACTGTAATCTGTAAGATTACAGTATGCTGTATCTATACTGTGTGTTTCACTTTTGAATTTACCGCCGAACTCCGCCCCCGTGCGTTGCAACGCTCGCAGGGAACGGAGCTCGGCACTGTGAATCGAGCGAGACACAGCGGCTCGCCGATCACAGCGGGGAGACATCGCAGGAACCAGGGGACAAGGTAAGTATGCTCTTCCTGGATCCTGCGATGCAAGCCCGAGTCTGGCTCGGGGTTACCGCTTTTGGTATGAAAAATCCAACCCGAGCCAGACTCGGGAATACCGCCAGGGGGGTTAAAAATATTCCAAACTAAAAGTATCTTTTTCTTTCCTGTATATGTGGTCACATTATGTGCTGGACGCCCAGTATCATCTAGTGCTTCCTTCCCCCGCATGACTGGTCTGCCCCTTTCATCTATCAAATTTCAGTTCCTTCAATCATGGAGGCTCGGCATCACATGTGTGTGGTAGATAGGACGATCTACCTCTAAATACCTGCTGTCTAGGATGCTCACTCCTCAAGATTGACACCCATCAAGGCATTTTGATAATTTCTTTACTCCTTCCAAGAATAAAAGAAAATAGTGCTACTACCCCAGATTATGTAGAGATCCTCCTGAGCTGTCGGGTGCAGGATGTGCAGTTGCTCAGCTGTCAACGAAGAAAATGGATAGAATACAATCTACTTACATCCTATTAACAGCATAAGGAGTGGAAGGTTTTACCCCCTTAAAGCGGAGTTCCACCCAAAAGCCACGCTGTACCCAAATAAAATTTATGTCTTTTTTCCCCCCACAAATAGAGCTTTCTTGTGGTGGTATTTGATCACCTCTGTTCTTTTTATTTTTTGCGCTATAAACAAAAAAAAGAGGGACAATTTTGAAAAAAAAAAAACAATATTTTTTACTTTCTGCTATAGAACATATCCAGCAAAAAAATGTAAAAAAAAATCCCAAGAAGTGTAGTTTGATCGTTTTGCGCAAAAGTTATAGCGTCTACAAACTATGGGATATTTTTATGGCATTTTTATTTATTTATTTATTTTTACTAGTAATGGCTGCGATCCGTGATTTTTAGCGGGACTGCGACATTGCGCCGGACAGAACAGACACCTAACTGACACTTTTGACACTTTTTTGGGAACCAGTGACATTACTACAGTAATCAGTGCTAAAGATATGCACTGTTACTGTACTAATGATACTGGCAGGGAAGGGGTTAACATCAGGGGCGATCAAGGGGTTAAGTGTATCCCTAGGGGGTGCTTACTATGGGGGATGGACGTACTGGATGAACACAGAGATCCCTGTGTTCATCCCTGTCAGAACGGTGGTCTGCCTTGTTTACTTCCGCAGACCGCCGTTCTGCCTCTCTGGACCCGCTGATTGGCTCCTCCTCTGGCCAATCAGCACGCCCCCCCCATCGCCCCCCCCATAGCTATTACACAAAACGACGTACAGGTAGTACGTCGTTTTGCACATTAGAGCCGACCTGCCGCAGTATATGTACTGTGGCTGGTCGCCAAGTGGTTAAATAGGCCCAAATTTATTATATCCCTATAAAAGATGAGTATATACAGAAAAGGTTAACGCGTTTCAGCCATGATGGCCTTGCTCACTTGCTCCTTCCAAGAGCCAGCCCACTGCTTGCATCAAGACTGAGGACTCTTGAGAGGAGCATATAAAATGTGATCATGAATGCTTTATTGTTTCCTGATCATTCTTTTGTCATTGTGACAGTAAAGTGTTAAAGCTTAGTAGACAAGTTGCAGAAGTTAGGACACATTGATGGTGGAGCGGGTAAGGAACATTGTGTCTCTGACAGTAATGACAATGATTTTATCTGTAACTGTTTACAAGACTAGGCATTAATCGGCTTTTTTTTTTATACAGCGCCAATTACTTTGTGCTCAAAACATTGAATTATTCTTCCATCTGAAAGAGCTTCATAATAGGAGAGCACCGGAGGGGACAAGATATACACAACTTGGGAGTTGTGGCTCAGCGGTTTCAGAAAATTGATTAGCAGAATGGAAACAAATATATTCTTATAGAAATACAGCTTTTGATATTCAGTGAAATGAACCATTCACAGGTATACAGGGAAATCTATATTAAAGCCTAATTGAACCTTTGGTTAAAATGAACTAAATCCATGACTAGGGTAGATAAGAGCTCACCTCAAACTGACCACTACCCCTGTCCACGTCACAATACCTTAAATATAAGAATTAACCACACGAAACAAAGGTGGAGCTAAAATGGTTGAAATCAGCCTTTTATTAAACATGCACTTTCTTTAAATAACACAACATAACCATACATAACTTAATCCAGATAGCAATGATTCGAGGTCCCTGACGGTGCCACATTAACAACTTTTTGTGTCTGAGGCACCAGATAGCCGAGTTGCGACCCCAGCCGCAAAACACCACCTCAGAGCCTCAACCAGCTGACCTCAGACACCCACCGGTCTTAACACCAATAGGCATTGTACTGTGCACACTCGAGGTCTCCATACCTCAGATGGGCCCCCACCACTTTCCCAATAACCATAATTAGACCTCCGTCAAGGCCCCCAACTGCCAGATAACCATACATTAAAAAAAGTCACAACCATCTAAGTAACAATCGGGGTGGGCCGGAGGGATGTTCTTCCGTCGATTTCCTCTCTGCAAGTGAGCCGGGACCACCCCTTCCGAACAACTGGACTCCCGGCCCCATCCCATCACCTCATCCTCTGGGCCAAAAAGTGTAAGGACTGACCATGCTACCTTACAATAATTAACCCCCTGCTGACCGGTTCCCCTTCCACCCTGTCATGTATGCCCTTCACTGACTCCGTTCCTCCTAAGTTCCGGGTATGTCTTTCCAGGTCCATCAAAGCAAAAGATGCCCGCAGTTCATTTTCTTTCTAACACAGCTACAGCCTTGTTAGAGAATCCTGTCCCCTGTCAGAATGCTGCAGGCATGGCCCCTTGCTTTCTTTGTGAAAGCAGTGGTATCTCTACCAGTGGCGACTGGTGCTCTATTTTTTGGGGGGGAGGCAAACAAGCCACCCGATGCCCCCCTCCGTACGTTTAGTTGGTTAAACCCCCCCTAGTCGCTCTTTTGACCTGCGAACAAACCCTTCCGCCCTTGTCGCTCGCTTGTCCGCCCATCAGCCCCGCACTTACCCCATCCAGGTCACGGGCAGCTTCGCCAGCTTCCCCCTGCATCTCCTTCTTAGTGCCCCCCCCTGCTCCTGGCTAATACGGTCACTTCTCCTCTCAGCCAATTGTGTTTTAAGACCCGCTTCCTGATTGGCCGGTAGGAGAAGCAGGAAGAAGATAGTGAATTTTAATTTGCTATTGTCACACAACTCGGTGGGCTCAGGGCACAGTGCTCTGCGCCCCGAGCCCACCCTTTTTTTTTAGCCAATTAGAGCCTCAGGTTCTAATCACATGCTTAAAAAAAAACAGAGAAAACCCCATTGAAATCCATGCGCCTGGCGCCCTGCATGTAGATTAGGGGCCGGGCACATGGATTAGGGGGGCGACCCTAATGGAGCGCCCGTCACTTCTCTCTATGGAGGTCTGCCATATCCCTTCTGAGTCAGACCTATATATAGCCCAGCAATCTACATGTTGTGGCTCATGATCCCTGCTAATTAAAAAGCTTTGGCTGTGACTCAACAGGGGGTGTGTCAAACCTCTGCAGAGGGACTGCTGCTTCCTCTGCAGCATGTTGGCAGAGGATAGGATTTTCTTTTAGGCCTTGGCTGGGTTTTTTATTTTTTGCTATACAAACGAAAAAAAAGACTCAAAATTGGAAAAAACAACAACAATATTTTATACTTTCTGTTATTAAAAAATATACAATAAAATCAAATTTCGTCATAAATTTAGGCCAAAAAGTATTCTGCTCCGTGTCTTTGGTAAAAAAATAAATGCGTGTATAATAATTAGTTTATGTGAACGTTATAGTGTCTGCAAACTATGGTGTGTGTGTATATATATATATATATATATATATATATATATATATATATATATATATATATATATATATATATATATATATATATATATACATATGAAAATTTATCAATCCTGATGTATTGATGGCCTGATACTGATACAAATATCCCCCAAATGACCCCTTTTTGGAAAGTAGAAAGTCCAAGGTATTTAGTAGGAGGCATGGTAAGTTTTTTGAAGCTGAAATTTTTTGAACAATGAAGAAATTGAATACAGATATGCCTCTTTTAACGACTTACCTGTTTAACGACCGCTCAGACTTACAAGCAGCTCTCCTGACCCATGACTGCTCGGACTTAAGACCAGCTCTCCTGCTCTCCCGACCAGCGCGCAGGACGTCATATCATCATTCTGCATCAGCCTCGTTCTCACTCGCAGCCTGCTGTTTTACAGGTATGTTTTGCACTGTACTCTGTTCTCCTAAATGCCCCTTCCAGCCTTCTGTATACTGTACTGTTTTATGTCTTACTGTAATGTGCTCTGTTCTCCTAAATGCCCCTTTCCAACGTTCTTTATACTGTACTGTTTTATGTCCTTATGTACACAGTACTGTAATGTGATGTCTGCTTGTGCTGTATACAGGTATTGCCCATGCCATGTCAGCAAAAAGAAAAGGCGTGCCTGCACCTGCAGAAAGTGCTCAGAAAAAAAGAAAATCTATTGATTTTGATATGAAAGGTAAAGAAATAGCAAGTGAATTGGAACTTGCGCATTCTACCATTTCAACAATCCTAAAGGATAAGGATAGAGTGAAAGAGGCAGTAAAAGCATCAACAGGACAAGATAATAACTAGGCAGCGGACGTGCCTCATTCATGAAATGGGGGAATTGCTGCCGGTATGGATTGATGACCAAATAGAAAAAAGAATGCCAATGAGTCTTTTATTGATTCAAACCAAAGCACGCAGTATTTTTGAGAATTTGAAAGTGAACAAAGGAGAAGATTGGACTGAAACATTTACAGCAAGCCATGGACGGTTTCAAAGGTTTCGTCGAAGATACAACCTCCATAATCGGAGTATCAGTGGGGAGGCTGCAAGTGAAGATGTGGAAGCAGCTGCAAACATTTGTGGTGGAGTTTGATGAAATCATCGAAAAAGGTGGCTACCGTCCAGAGCAGATATGAAACTAGATGAAACTAGACTTTTTTGGAAAAAATGCCCAAAAGGTCCTACATACACAAAGAAGATAAAACAATGCCCGCTTTTAAAGACAGGGTCACGTTGTTGGGAGGAAATGTTGCTGGGTTCAAGGTAAAGCCTCTCATCATCTATCGTTCACAGAACCCATGGGCATTGAAGCAGGTTAGTAAGCACACACTGCCTGTTTATTATTGTGCAAATAACAAAGCATGGGTGACACAAGCTTTATTTGATGACTGGTTCACCAACTGATTCATACCCTCAGTCGTGCGTTATTGTCAGCAAAAGACTGTTCCCTTTAAAATTATCCTCTTGCTTGATAGTGTCCCAGGCCACCCCCAGCATCTTTATGACCTACAACCAGACGTAAAGGTAGTGTATCTGCCTAAAAACACAACTGCTATCCTACAACCCATGGATCAGGGTGCAATAGCAATAACATTCAAGGCCTACTATTTGCACAACACCTTTTCCAAAGCTGTAGAAGCTGAAAATGATGAAGTTACCCTTCGTGATTTTTGGAAAGCTTACAACATTTTACACTGCATAAAAAACATTGCATCAGCCTGGGAGCGAGTAACAGAAAAGTGTACGCAGGGTATATGGAAAAAATGCTTAAAGCGTTTTGTGAACAATGGCGAGGAGTTTGATGAAACAGATGTTGAAGTTATAAGTCAAAAAAGTGTGCAACTTGCTAACATGCTTGACTTAGATGTTGAAGTGCAAGAATATGTAAATAGAAGGTGCAATCAGCGCAAAAATTACTAAAACCCCCCAAAAATGCAAGCTGAACTCTGACAGATTTTCACAAAAATTAATAACAAATATCAAAAGAAAAAGAAGTCCAGCGCAATATAGCAATAAATATAGTATATGGTCCAAGATGCTGGTGAACTACAAGTCCTAAAAAGATGACTCCACCGGTGAAGATCAGCAATTTCAATAATGGTGACAGACCCTCCACCTTCGATTTAAGTTCTACGCTTACCTCCAGACATGGACCCCTGAGCTAACATGCAAGCAGGTCCCACTCAAAAGGTAGGTAGCAGAAACTAATCAATTGCCCCCATTTAGAGTATCGATCTGGAGGAGAAGTTCTAATTGATTAGTTTCTGCTACCTACCTTTTGTGTGGGACCTGCTTGCATGACCACCTGTTAGCTCAGGAGTCCATGCCTAGAGGTGAGCGTAGAACTTAGATCGAAGGTGGAGGGTCTGTCACCATTATTGAAATTGCTGATCTTCACCGTTGGAGTCATCTTTCTAGGACTTGTAGTTTACCAGCATCTTGGACTATATACTATATTTATTGCTATATTGCGCTGCACTTCTTTTTCTTTTGTTAGATGTTGAAGTGACCGATATTAAAGAATTAATGGAATTTGTTGAGGGCGAGCTAAGTAATGAAGATTTAATAGAGTTCGAAGCACAGCAGCACTTAGAACAGGAAGAGGAAGAAAAGGAGGAAACAATGGAAGAATTACAAAAGAAGTTCACAGTCGGGGTTAGCTGGCGTGTTCTCAAAACTGAATGTAGCTTTATTACAATTAGAGAGTATGGACCACAATGTTGAAAGGTTCTCTATAGTGGAACGGCAGATGAAGGAACTTATGCGATGTTATCGTGACATTTATGACGAAAAAAAGGATATCACAAAGAAGAGCACCGAATTCTTCTTGCAAGCTACCCCTACCAGTTCTATCATTTCCTTGTCGTCTTCTCCTTCATCTACTACTCCTGATGACCCTGCTGGTAACTCCAATGATGACACTGATGGCCCTGAAGCACTATCACCCATTTGATAACTAAAATGTTACTTTAAATGTCTACTGTACAGTATAAGTTTACTTTTTGGGCATTGTACACTCTATGTATCCTGTACAATACAATACAGTACAGTATTTTTGTTTATATTTTTGCGTTCTGTACTTCTGCAAAATAAAACAACACTATTGCATCGGAGTTCTGTGTTTAGACCTTTTTTTTCAGAATACAGTACAGTACAGTAGTTAGAAATGTTTAAATATTGATTACTTGTGGTTCCTCGTTCAACGGGCAATTCGTCTAACGACCTGGTCGCTGGAATGGAACCCGGTCATTAAAGTGGAGTTCCACCCAAAAAAAAAAAAATGTCATTAATGTGCATGAAAAAAACATTTGGAAATTTTTTTTTTTTTATATACATTATAATGCTTGTTGCTATGTGGTCCCTCGAAATCTGCCTCCTTCAGCGCCTGGGCCCCTGACGTCACTTCCCTCGGCGCAGGAAGGGAGATCACCTCTCCCCCCTCCCTCTATGCAATCATCTGGGACACGTGACAGGTCCCAGATGATTGCGCGGCCAGTCGCGGTGCGGCTCGCGCGTGCGCAATGGGTGCCTGGATGTGAAACCACAGCCGGGCGCCCGCAGTTAAAATGCCGGCGCCGCCAAGTGGAGGGGGAGACGAGCGGGGCTTTGTTCCCCCACATCGCTGGACCCTGGGACAGGTAAGTGCTTGATTATTAAAAGTCAGCAGCTGCAGTATTTGTAGCTGCTGACTTTTCATTTTTTTTTTTTTAATGGGAACTCCACTTTAAGTGAGGAGTACCTGTACAATTTTTATTTAATTTTTTTTTACATACTGCCAGCAGTGCAGTATAACATCATCATATGAATGGTATGACATACATATGAAAGTATGCACAAAAAAAAAAGTTATTTAATTTTTATTTAATTTTCTTTTTGTTTTGTTTTTTTACTAATTTTTGTACAAACTTTCATCAGAGTAGTTTAGTGGGGGGGTTGATCAGGAATTTTTTTTACACTGCTATTGCTTAGAACAATGATTATAACAATGACAACATTGATCCGCTGTGTCAGCCTGCAGCTGCCATCCTGCTGCAGTAAATGTATTGTGGCAGGGCAGCTAGTGGTTAAAATGCAGTACATGCAATGTTCACCGGTCATTTAAAGTATAAAGAGACAGTAATCTTCTCATCCCTTCTGTGATGACTGGCAGCTTACTGAGTGAGGAAACATTAAAGTGGTGTTCCGGACAAAATTATACTTTTTAAATAAAAATACCCCTATAATACACAAGCTTAATGTATTCTAGTAAAGTTAGTCTGTAAACTAAGATCTGTTTTGTTAGTTTATAGCAGTAGTTTGTTATTTTTTAAACTTACAGCAGGCCGTGGCCATCTTAAGTCTGGGCATCTGAAGCCAGACTGTATTTCTTCCTGGATCTCATCCTTGCAGATCTCGCACATGCTCATTGCAGCACAAGCAGTGTAATAGGTATCAGGTCAGTTTCCATAGCAACGGCAGTGTCAGAGGAAGTTGCTTCCCCTTCCCAGAAGGCATTGCAAACAGGAAATGAGGCGATGGGCCACGGCCAGGGAGGAGGAAGTGAAAAATTAATACAGCAGATATACAGTAAGTGCTGAGAAAAAAAATAAAAAATTATCCAATTTGTATACAGTGCACAGTTTAGTGAGGGATGCTGAAGAGTTGTAAAAATGGGTGGAACTCCACTTTAAGCGCTTGCCGACCGGCTCACGCCAATATATGTCGGCAGAAGCATATTAACGTACCTGTACGTGCCCTTTAAGAAGTGGCTTGCGGGCGTGCGTGAGCCCGACGGCGGCGCGTGTGTGCCCTGCGAGCTCCGTGAGTGTGATCGCGTGTCCTGATGTCCACGGGGATACCCGCGATCGTCTCATGGAGAGGAAGAACGGGGAAATGCTGATGTAAACAAGCATTTCCCCGTTCTGCTTAGTGACACTGACACTGATTACAGCTCCCTGTAATCGGGAACGGTGATCAGTGTCGTGTCACACATAGCCCCTCCCCCCCACATTTAGAACCACTCCCTAGGACACACTTAACCCCTACAGTGCCCCCTAGTGGTTAACCCCTTCACTGCCAGTCACATTCACACAGTAATCGATGCATTTTTAAACGCACTGATCGCTGTATAAATGTGAATGGTCCCAAAATAGCGCCAAAAGTGTCCGATCTGTCCGCCATAATGTCACAGTCACGATAAGAATTGCTGATCGCCGCCATTACTAGTAAAAACAAAAAAATTATATTAATAAAAATGCCATCCCCTATTCTGTAGACGCTATAACTTTTGCGCAAACCAATCAATAAACGCTTATTGCGTTTTTTTTACCAAAAATATATAGAAGAATACGTATCAGCCTAAACTGAGGGAAAAAAAAAATTTTATATATTTTTTGGGGATATTCATTATAGCAAATAGTAAAAAATAATGCGTTTTTTCAAAATTGTTGCAATTTTTTGTTTATAGCGCAAAAAACAAAAACCGCAGAGGTGATCAAATACCACCAAAAGAAAGCTCTATTTGTGGGGGAAAAAAGGACGTCAATTTTGTTTGGGAGCCATGTCTCACGACCGCCCGATTGTCAGTTAAAGTGACGCAGTGCCGAATCGCAAAAAGTGCTCTGGTCTTTTGCCAGCCAAATGGTCCGGGGCTGAAGTGGTTAAGAAGAAGAGATGGGTCTATCTAAGGACTAAATTACAGGGAAGCAGGATTATACCATTAACAAATATAGAAAAAAAAAACTAGTTGTAGTTACACTGAATTGCCATTAGATGTCAGTATCAAGACAATACATACATATTGAAATCCAATGCTACAGTATTGGATACATGATAAGTGTTCCAGAATTTAGCTAATTTTAACCTGAAGGTTCAATATAGATTTTTGTGTATACCTATAACCTTTACATTTTGTTGAATATCGAAAGATACATTCTTGTAAGAATATTTATTTTCTCATTCTCTTAGACAATTTTCTGAAACCGCCAAGCGATAATTCCTGAATTAGCTAAATCTTGTCCCCTCCGGTGTGTGCTCTTATTGTGAAGCCTTTTCAGACACAAAAATAATTCAAGGTTTTGAGCTCAATGTAATTGGCATAATATAAAAAATCTGAATAATGCCTCGCCTTGTAAACAGATACAGAAAATAAACTGGAAGACTTTGCACACCTTTTGTTGGGATGCACTCACCATTCTGCTCCAATATTATGCTGTAAATGAATCTTCTAATAATACTCTGTGACCTGACATAAAAAGAACACATTCATAAGGAATTCCTTGAAGGCTTAACAGTGACCTGATTGCTAAAATATGTGCAGAAGTATAGAAGAATCAGGACATCGAGGGGTACTGACCTATGTTCTCTCAGTCCATGGACTTCACAGTATGACTACGCCACTAATACGCTATATTATCAAAAGTACTGAGACGCCTGCCTTTACACGCACATGAACTTTAATGGCATCCCAGTCTTAGTCTCCTCTCGTGCACTGGTCCAAATCATTTGGTGGAGAAATGTGACAGGCCTGCAGCACAGCAGTGGTGGGAGGAGCGAGGAGGAAAACACAGATCAGGCCAGGCTAGCGCAGCCGCTGCGCCGGGGGTGTTCTGGCCAAAAGAAAACTGCCAAAAGGAGGAGCCAGAGCTCTCGCCGCCCTCGGGATGGTGTCACCTCTGGCGGGTGTCACCCGACCCGGGTGCGGAGTGCTCCCCTATAGTGATGCCACCGACACCCCCCCCCCCACAATGTGGCACCCGGGGCGGACTGCCCCCCCCCCCCCCCCCGTTGGAGTATGACTACTGCTGTTACACTTTTTGATACATTTTATTTTTGGTAATGCACAAGGTAGGTGGGCCCTCCTTTCTTCTTTATATACTTTATTTTCTATGTCAGATTCACTCACTTCTGTCTCCTCGACCCACAGACCATTAACATCAATACAACACAACAGAACTCTATGCAGAATAATGTATCTAAATTGGCTGGCTCCTTTAAATAGAGTTCCGGAGAATGAAAGCAGACCTTTTTGTGCTAAATAACTTTAGTCACTTGAGCAAATAAAGAGAGAATATAAAGGTTGGAATGTATGTTATTCCTTGGAAGCTAGCCTTACAGCGTTATGAATAAAGTAATCCTGGATGGTAAGATAAAGCAAAGTTGGCTGATCTGTGGGGTATCTGCATTTCACTTCAAACTTTCCTCATATGGCTTTAATTGTATTGTATCCAACAGGATTGCTGTTAATAAAGATGTGAATAGGCTATAGATGTCTGCATACAGTGTTCATAGTGTGTAAAGACTGACTTCAGCGGCACCACAAGTACCAGAAAGCTGGATTAAGTAGATGATGTCTATATGCAGTGTTCTAATGAATCTATATGGGCAAATGCCCGCTAGTAGCGATGCAGGTGATGAAGGTTTTTTCAGGAACTCCCCCCTGATTCCTGGCTCTGAGAATGGCGTCTGACCCCATCACAACACGCCGCAACCTACTTGTTAGAAACCATGAATCAGACTGAGACAGAAGTACAGTTAAATTACACTTGTTTCATAATAATAAAAAGGTAAACCGAGTAAACGTAGTCAAAACATAGCCAGAGTTCAGAACGGATAGTCAGACAAGCCAAAACGTCAGGGAGCCAGAGATGAGCGAAGTAGAACAGCAAGCAGGATCTGAAGCCAGAGGGAATGTCAGCCAAGCAAATCTTTAACATGAACAAAGATGTGACCAAATCGAAGGCAGAGATCCTCTGGACTGGACGGCTTAAGTAGGCAGGACTGACAAGCAGGATATCATCAACAGGTGAGTCACTGTGGAGAGAAAGGAGCTGGCAATTAGCCGACAGCTCAGCGGCCAGCTTTGAGAAGGAAGGGCTGAGCCCAGCCCTGACACTACTCGGATCTGGAGTACGGGCGTCGCTGGAAGATCTGGAACCTATCTCCGATCCGCTGTAGTGGAGAAGCGATGCTGTCTCTCTGGATGCAGCTGCACGACTCCCCACTGTGCAGGCCACAAATCAGCAGCAGCTCGCACTAACACAGAGCTCCTGCCGGCAGAACCCAAGCCGGCGTTCCAAGAGGGCGATGTATACCTAAAACAGTTCTTTTATATCCTCTCCCAGCAGTCTCTTCTGTCTTCTCAGATATCTGGTAGTGGTAGTTCAGCCTGTCCTGCTGGAAATTGAAACCTCAGCATTCTGAACTACACATCCCATGATGCTTTGCTCTGCTCTAAGTTTAGTCTTAAAAGAAATGACACATAGAGTCCAAGCCAACACTAGAGGGAGACAACCCTACATTAATTAAAGCTGCACACTGTCCCTGAATTGCAAGCATAATAGCCAGCTCCTGGCTACACTAGCAATAGGAAGTGAGTCTAGAAGTCGAATCAGGTTAAGGGATACTCTAAAAGGGACAGAAGGTGAGTCCTTGTAAGAGATTTAAAAAACTGCATTTTCTTATGTACTGCTCAGTCTCTGGAGTTTCGTCTTCTCCTCTATAGAGGGGAAGTCCAGGATGAGAGTAGAGAGTCTCTATAATTGAGCGGCTCTCACTGCTAAGTACTTGAGGCCCTGTAACAAAAAGTGGGCCCCATCCTCCAGGACCCCCCAGGTCGAAATGTTGCTTTTTTATGTGATCCCACGAGAATAAGTAACTTTGCACCTTGAAATCAGATTGTCAGTTTGCTGGCAACACATATAATTTATGTTGCACACCATGAACAGTTGGAAGTTGTTAAAGCACCCTTCTAATCATATGCTCAATTCCAGTATAGTATGAGAGGAATACACCCCACACTGCTTTCACAGTCTGTTCTTATTGCGCTTGTAAGTCTTAGGACCTTATTGTAGGACATTATTAGTTGGTTATTAAAATTTGAAGGGAATAGGAAGTAAGTCCAGAAATGTTATTGTCATGGTCCGAGTTCAGGCTTAGAAACCAGTAGCTATAGCAGTAGAGCGGCTCCCCCCGACCAGCTGAATAGGTGCAGAAGCAGGTCACCTTGGCAGATGATGCAGGCTCACCCAAGGTGCAGGGTCTAAGCACTAACCAGTATTCACCAGAGCTCCTAATTTTGGAGATGGGTTTCGTTGTGTGTTAATACCAGGTCGCGGTCCTCAGAACTGCCTCACCAGGGGGTGAGCAAGCTGGGGTCCAGTAGCAGATATAGCAGGTAAGGATCAAGCAGAAGCATAGTCAGTAAACATGCCAAAGGACGGTAACACGTGGTTGCAGGTTGGGATTAAGCAGAAGCGCAGTCAAGGAACAAGCCAATGGTCGGGTGGTAGCAGAGATACAGATGGCAGCAGGAGTGACAAGAGTGATGTATTTGCTGGAGAGAACAATAATCTGGTAAACAGAGAGTGCAGAGACATGGTTTAAATCAGGAAGTTCATGGGAGAAGCAAAGAGTTCAAGGTTCACGGGAAGCAAAACATAAGGCTAAGGTTGTCTAAGCAATCAGGCATGGAGCAGTCCAGCATCTCAGGTGACTCAGCGAGAAGAATCACTGCCATACACAGCAGAGACCCCGGGCTCAGGTCAAAGCCCTGACAGTTATCAGCTTAAGGCATAATATAAATAGGGATAAGGGCTTGAGTCAAAAGGATTTAGGTTCACAATTTCTCATCATGTCCTTGGGCCTTGTTAGTCAGTAAGGCTTTATGGTGGTGTGAGTTGGGGCTGCTGTACTTTAAGCAGTAAGGGGATTCTGCCCAGATTAGCCTGGCAAGCATTGATGGAGGTGCACCAATGAACTTGGAGGAGAAGCTTGCAGAGTTCCAAATGGAATATTTCTGTTGAGCTGGAGTCCCATTTGGGCTGGTCTGGGTAGGTGACAGAGCTTAATACTTCATTGCCATAAGGATAGGAAGATTGGGATGCTTACAGTCAAAGTTTTTAAGCCATACACTTACTGATGGTCTTAGGTGGTAAAGCTGTCTCCTGATGAAATAGAAGGTTCTGCGTTAGGGCCTCTATGGTGGCTACCTTGAAACTTCCTGATCTCTCTCTATGCAGTTCTGCCAATTTGGTCTAAAAAATAACTAACTAGATGATAATTAGTTACACTGATAGTATTAAAATACACATAGCCACCATAGGGAGAAAAGATTTGTCTTTATGAGTAGTTTCTGTGTGTAGTCCATGTTGTACTTTCTGGTAATGCAGTATAGTGGTTGCAGTTGACTGTCCAAGTCTACCAGACTTCTTTTACGTAACACTCCAGTATTAAAGACACAACCTTGTACTTTATAAAATAATTTC
Organism: Aquarana catesbeiana; assembly: GCF_042186555.1. Classification (NCBI taxonomy): domain Eukaryota; kingdom Metazoa; phylum Chordata; class Amphibia; order Anura; family Ranidae; genus Aquarana; species Aquarana catesbeiana. The sequence continues at coordinate 325,424,709 of NC_133330.1, read as the reverse complement.
CAACTGTCTCTTATTAGTGGGGAAGTCCCTTTCCAATGCAGTAATCTAAACTCATTCCCTCCTTTTGGTCAACCTATAGTCCTCACACCAAAACTTCTGGACAGCTTGTTGATATCTAATAGTAGTTGGTCACATTCAGCTGGACTTCTGTAATGTTGAAGATGTTTCTTAGCTTGTCCAAGCCACTTCTTGAGTTCTAATAACTGTCAGGAAGATTCCCCAGCATTTATATCCATGTAGGAAACACCAAAACTTTGATCCACCTACCAAGGCAAATACTATTGTCTAAGAACGGGATGGAAGGTGTGAAAATTGTGGAACATGCTGATATATAGGGTTGTGAATTTTTTTTTCAAGTTTTGAGTCCATGATCCGCCAATCCCCAACACCTTGTATGATTTTGATTACGAGCCCCCCTCCCAGTTCCAGCTTGATAAAAGTCTCCAACTCTCTGTTGGCATGGGGAGCAGAGCGACTCCCTCCACATCATCACACGAGAGGCAGGGGCGGATCCGGAGCCTAGGCTCGGGAGGGGCACTGCCATAAAATTTTGCGGCCAATTTGTCGGGGCAATGGCTGGTGTTGGCGCTTCAATCATCACAGTACCATGGTTGATGTGGTGTCAGAATCATTGAAGCGCATTATTTATATTATTACATTGTAATGTAAAATGAAATCGTTCAACTCACCATAATGCAGAATCATTGGGAGCCCTGAGCGTGTCACTTGCTACCGTCGCCTGCCACCAGATGCAGCATGTCACTTGCCACTGTTGGCTGCCACCAGATGTGGATTGTCACTTGCCAATGTCGCCTGCCACAAGATGCGGATTGTCACTTGCCAATGTCGCCTGCCACAAGATGCGGATTGTCACTTGCCAATGTTGCCTGCCACAACATGCGGATTGTCACTTGCCAATGTCGCCTGCCACAACATGCGGATTGTCACTTGCCAATGTCGCCTGCCACGTGGTAGCCTGTACTTTAGTGTGGACAACATGGAGGGAGCCAGGAGGAGGGTGCCGGTGGGTGGGGCCAACACAGTCAGGGGCGGAGACTCGTTGCTAACGCCAGGGCCGCCTGGCGTCTAGCAACGAGTGCAGGGAAGAGGCTCCACCCACCTACTTCCTTCAGTGTCAGACAGTGACCGCCGCCGCCCGTACCACACGCGAGTCTCTCTCTCTGCGCCGCTGATCGGCACATGTGAGAGAGAGACTCGGGCCGGCAGCGGAGCGGCAGGAGGAGGATACAATAACATTCAGAGTTTTTTTGGGGGGGGCAATTGCCCTGTTGCTCCCCCCCCCTGGATCCGCCCCTGACGAGAGGTGATCTGTGTGTATAAACCAACGTGTATACTGACTTATGGTAGGTCGATATTTGAACTACTGCAAGAGGAGGGGACATCTAAACCTAAAAGTAACCCCTGGCACCTTAGTGAGCTCACTATGCTGGGGAGGAGGAAATGTTCTCTGCTCCATTGTGAAGTCTCCCGGTTCCAGTTTCTTCTCTTGTCCTAGCTTACCAGACAGCACAGAGATCCTGACAAGGCTGTAGTGAGGTATTAAAAGGCATTTTTGGTGCAGCACAGTATACCATACCGACCTCCGCCATCGACCCTGCAGGAGGTGCCTACATTCAGCTATTATAGCTGCAACATTGACACTCTTTGCCACAATCCCTAGAAACTTCTAGCTGGTGCTCGCCATAGGTAAATGTAGCCAATTCCTCTATTTGATAAACTTACCGGTGAAATTTATGTTTCAGTTTTTTGTATTTTGTGTTTCCAGGAGGATTTCTCTGGTGATGTTCCCTCTCAAACGTTGCACATATGACCCTGCATACATTTCGTTTGTCTAAGCACTGTACTTTTCCAATGAATACAAATGATTCGAGTGCAGCATATAAAGTCAGTCATTGTGCAGAAAACATAACTCACCTGGATTAACATACTAAGCAGTTTGGTGCCAGCGGGGGAGGGGGGTGCAGGGGTCACTCACAGCGCTGTTTATCTGCAACCGCTGATAGCAAATGGTATAATCAATAAAGTGCATACTCTGGATGAATATTGATAGGTTGTGTGTGATGCGTGGTGCTTGCGCAATGTTAATTCTTTACATGTGTTTCTTTTCAGATTCTCCTGGAATTTGGAGTCATGTTCCAACAATGGGCTCTGGCAGTTGTGCTGCAGTGGGGTAAGACTGTCCTTTGTCTTGCTTATTTTTTTTTTTTTTCTAAATAATACTAAACATACACTTTCATTTACATTGTCCCTTCTCTTTCTGTATGTGGATGAGGTCACTGTAATTATTATAATTAAAAAAACATCTAAGTACTCTTTTCCTAATCAATATACAGCTGTCACATGACCCGGCTCTCTCCCAGCCTGTCTGCAGGGAAACATAAGTAGGAGGAGCTGCTAGCCCTCTGCTGCTGGTCACATGTTAAAAAAAAAACAAAAAACTGCCTGTGGAATACTAAATTGTCATACAAATATATATTTGAAATTAAATCTTTATTATTTTGTGGAAATAACATGGTGTGGGCGGATTTATGCCAGTCACACCCCTCCAGCCTGTGTCTTAAAATAAAGCCTAGTTCACACTATACATTATTTTTTTTTTTTTTACAATCAACCCAGCGGGCTGAAGAGCTTGGGAGGAGATACTGTACTATAGACATGTGCACTGCCGAAAAATGTGTTTGTTTTCGTTTCATTCATTATTCGGGTCATTCATTATGATCGAAATTCGTAAATTCAAAAATCCAAAAATTTGAAAATCTGGTAATCTGAAAGTCCGGGAAATTCAAAAAAATCCGGAAATTCGGAAATTGAAAATTTGGAAATTCGAAAATCCAAAAATGTTAAAATTCGAAAATCTGAAAACAAGAAAGAAAATCCAAAAAAATTCGAAAGAACGAAAATCGGAAAATTCAAAATAATAGCTTACTAACTAATAATAACTAACTATTAAATTATAGGTATTGGAATTTCCTTTTAAATATGGCTGTTAGTCAACGCAACGAATACAAATTTGTCCGAAGTTACGAATTACCGTATTCATTAGGTTCACTAACAGCCAATTTTGAAAGGAATTTCCAATCCATATAATTTAATAGTAAGTGATAGTTAAGTTATTATTAGTTAGTTTTTATTTCAGATTTTTGAATTTTTCGGGTTTTAGAATTTTCGTTCTTATTTTCGCATTTCGTTCTTTTGAATTTTTGTTCTTATTTTCGGATTTTCAAATTTTTGGATTTCATTTTTGGATTTCGAATTTCCGATTTTCCGAATTTTCGAATTTCCGGATTTTCGAATTTCCGAAGTTTCAAATTTATGAATTTTCGAATATTCAAATTTTTGAATATTCGAATTTACGAATTTATGAATTTACGAATATTCGAAAAGATTCGTTAAACGGAGTTTTGGTTAATTTGGATATTTGCGAATTAATGAATTTGTCAAAATAAATTTGGAAAAAAAAAGGATTGCACATGTCCACTGTACTAACAATCTGATGTTAGTACAGCGATCTCCCCCCTGAGCTATTGTGTTCTGACAGGGGGACTGCCCACCAGAACACACTGGTCAGCTCTAATCGGATGCCGATCATCAGACTTTTTTCGGTCATGCTTCTTCGACAGAAGCCGGAAGTTAGGCCAGCTTCTGTCGGACCAGCTGCCGTACACATGGGCCGAACGTCGTCTGGTTTCTATTGAACCAGCCAATACTGCCCGATATTCGGCCCGTGTGTACGGAGGTGAATCAAGCTGTAATATCCCACCCCCATTGTGTTTAGATGGTTAATGGGCATGGAGGAAGAGGGAGGGAGTGGACTGTAATTTACCACTGTGTATACAGTGCATCCGGAAAGCATTCACAGCGCTTCACTTTGTCCACATTTTGTTATATTAAGCCGCGTACACACGAGCGGAATGTCCGACAGAAAAAGTCAGACGGAAGCTTTTTATTGTCTATTCCGATCGTGTGTAGGCCACATCTGACTTTTTTTTCGAAAATTCTGACAAACCAAGAAATTAAACATGTTCTAAATATTTCCGACGGAACCAATTCCTATTGGGAAAACCGATCGTCTGTATGCTGTTCCGACGGACCAAAAACAACGCATGCTCTGAAGCAAGTACGAGACGGAAGCTATTGGCTACTGGCTATTGCACTTTCTTTTTCTAGTCCAGTCGTACGTGTTGTAGGTCACCGCGTTCTGGACGGTCGGACTTTGGTGTGACCGTGTGTAGGCAAGACCGCTTGAGCGGAATTCCGTCTGAGAAACCTTCGGAGTTTATTCCGACGGCAAGACTGGTCGTGTGTACAGGGCATTACAGTCTTATTCCAAAATGAATTAAATTCATTATTATCCTCAAAATTCTACAAACAATACCCCATAATGACAACATGACAGAAGTTTGTTTGAAATCTTTGCAAATGTATTAAAAATAAAAAAATTAACACAATCCCATGTACAAGTATTCACATCCTTTTCATCTTTTTGAGTTTGATGCTACAAGCTTGGCACACCTATTTTTGGGCAGTTTCTCCCATTCTTCTTTGCAGGACCTCTCAGACCCCATCAGGTTGGATGGGGAGTGTCAGTGCACAGCTATTTTCAGATCTCTCCAGAGATGTTCAATGAGGTTCAAGTCTGGGCTCTGGCTGGGCCACTCAAGGACATTCACAGAGTTGTCCCGTAGCCACTCCATTGTTACCTTTGCTGTGTTCTTAGCGTCATTGTCCAGTTGGAAGATGAACCTTCGCTCCAGTCTGATGTCCAGAGTGCTCTGGAGCAAGTTTTCATCAAGGATGTCTCTGTACATTGCTGCATTCATCTTTCCCTCGATCCTGACTAGTCTCCCAGTTCCTGCCACTGAAAAACATCCCCACAGCATGATGCTGCCACCACAATGCTTCACTGTAGGGATGGTATTGGCCAGGTGATGAGTGGTGCCTGGTTTACTCCAGACATGACACTTGCCATTCAAGCCAAATAGTTCAATCTTTGTTTCATCAGGCCAGAGAATTTTGTTTCTCTTGGTCTGAGAGTCCTTCCGGTGCCTTTTGGCAAACTCCTGCAGTCTGTCATGTGCCTTTTACTGATGAGTGGTTTCCGTCTGTCCACTCAACCATACAGGCCTGATTGGTGGAGTGATGCAGAGATGGTTGTTCTTCTGGAAGGTTCTCCTCACTCCACAGAGAAACGTTGGAGCTCTCTCAGAGTGACCATCGTTTTTTTGGTCACCCCCCTGACTAAGGCCCTTCTCCCCTGATAGCTCAGTTTGGCCTGGCTGCCCGTTCTAGGAAGAGTCCTGGTGGTTCCAAACCTCTTCCATTTATGGATGATGGAGGCCACTGTGCTCATTGGGACCTTCAATGCTGCAGACATTTTTCTGTACCCTTTCCCAGATCTGTGCCTACAGACAATTCCTTGGACTTCATGACTTTGTACTCTGCCATGTTAATTGTGGGACCTATCATGTCCAATCAACTGAATTTACAGGTGGACTCCAATCAAGTTGTAGAAACATCTCAAGGATGATCAGTGGAAACAGGATGCACCTGAGCTCAATTTTGAGTGTCATGGCAAAGATTGTGACTACCTATGTCAATGTGATTCTTTCATTTTTTATTTTTAATAAATTCGCAAAGATTTCAAACAAACTTCTTTCACATTGTCATTATGGAGTATTGTTTGTAGAGTTTTGAGGAAAATAATAAATTTAATCCATTTTGGGATAAATTACATTACAAAATGTGGAAAAAGTGAAGTGTTGTGAATACTTTCCGGAAGCACATAGACACATAGGTAACTCTATACTCACATAGGCTGCTCAGATGTGATAGGGAGGAAACGCTTAGCATAGAAACTCACTGAAAACTGAGCATGTGCAGAGTTTCCCCCACAGCTGCAAAATCCCTAGCTTATTGGGGGACATGAACATAAGGGGAAGATAGAGAGCAGAAGGATCAACCAGGGTTTTTGCAGAATACAGAAAACGAATCTCATAGTGACTGAGTGTAAACAGCATGTAATACACCATTTATTGATAGTTTTTTATGATGTGGGTTTAGTGACACTTTCATTTGACCATACGTCCCCCTTTTGTGTGATTAGAAAATTTTCATTTTGGGAGCATTTGTTCTATTTTCTAGTGGTTAGTGGGGTCATATCAACTCTCATTTTCAACTGTAGGCGCAAGAAAATTCGAAGGAACAGGATGGAAATTTTTTCTCAATTGAACAAAATTCTTACTGTGAATCTGTTATTTGTTGTGGAAAAAATATACATGTGTAGTGCACCCCACATAGGAGCCGCAGGTGAAAAAGGATCCCCCACCCTGCACAGCCAGGCACACCGAATTTCCACACTCAGAGTCAGAAAACAGTCCAGCACTTTTTTATAGTTATTGAGAGGATAAAACTTGGATGGGGGGTAGGGGTATTATGGGATACCCACTTGACTTCAGACAACTTCAGGGACAACTTATATATATATATATATATATATATATATATATATATATATATATATATATATATATATATATATATATATATATATATACTCCTATATACAGTCTATATCAATGTTTCTCAACTCCAGTCCTCAAGGCGCACCAACAGGTCATATTTTCAGGATTTCCCATTATTTTGCACAGGTGATTTGATCAGTTTCACTGCCTTAGTAAATACCACAGCCTTTTCATTTGAGGGAAATCCTGAAAACATGACCTGTTGGTGCGCCTTGAGGACTGGAGTTGAGAAACACTGGTCTATATACACTCCTTCTCTTCCTCCAGCAGTAGTTTGCTTGCAGAACTCCACTGGCACACTGTTTTGTGGATCTGACAAATGCACTTAGTCAGATTTAAAAGTGATAGCCCTTTGCAGGCAGGAACCCAAGTCCCCCTTTTTGTTTATAGCAAAAAGTCAGTGTCCAGCTTTACAGTACAATGCCTGTGGCTACTGATCCCAGCACCACCTCTTCAGGCGCTGCCATCCCACCTGGCTGCAGCTGCCCCTTTCACTAGCCCTCCTGGCTACTTCTCTGCAGTCCTCCCAGACTGACACCACATTCCTCCCAGACTGCTCACTCACCAGCCCATCTGGCCGTGTCCTCTGGAGAACTCCTGGACAAGCTGACCTGCTTCTGCTGTCCTCTCCTTGCTCCCGTGCCTCCAGGAAGGATTTCCTCTGTGTGTTGTAGAGGGTCCAACCAGAGTCTGAGCCCCAGGCCCAAACCCACCCCCCCCCAGACTAGGGGGCACCCTCAAGGGCCACCAACAAATGTCTCAGTACTCCTTCTCTATCTTCCACCCCTGCTGGCATGACCCATGAGTTTTTTTGAGGTGCCTGCCCCTTGCCAGCCCATTTTGCTGAGAATTGGCTGGGGTCCTCATCAATATTCTAAGCAGCTCCTCCTAGACTCCACCCTCTATTTCTGGAAGCTTCTCCAAGGTTCCAGAGAGCATGGGCGTTACCAGAGGTGCTGCTTGCTGAGTCATCCAGTCTCCCTGAGTCACTCAGCCCTGACCCAGATTCAATCCAGGCCTCATTTTCAACCATGTACACTAGCAGCTAGCTAGAGGTTGCTTCACATAATATAATGAGCATGTCCCACATCTGGGATTACATTTAAGTAGGAGGGCTAGGTGAAATTTCATAGGCTTTGGAATTAAAAGAGAAGTAAAATAGATTCATACTTACCTCGGTGGATGCAACATCGGTTCGATGCTGCATCTGTCCCCTAGGCGCCTCTGCACTGAAAACTGAACGATCGAACAAGCTTTGGCTGGACTTCTCCTTTAAATTAGTTAACTCCATAATTATAAAATCGAAAGAATGATTTTTCAGAATTTCCATACAAATGTTAGAACAAACTTATACTGGTATATGGCAAGCTTTAAGCCTGGTTTCACACATGTGCGGTGCGAATTGAAGCTCAGGTTTCACTGGGGAGATAACAATCTCCTGTTCAACGGATTCATTGCGTTTTTGCTCAGGATTAGAGAGCAGGGAGAGGGGGAGGGAGGGGGGGGGGAGAGGGGGAGGTGTAGTGAGGAGAAAGAGAAAATCCTTGTTCAGAACGCAATGCATCTGCGAATCAGATGCGTTCCCATAGGAGATAATAGGCTTGTAGTTTGCACCGCAATGCCCAAAAAACGCACACGTTTTTTGTGCAATGCGCAGTGCGAATGCAACGCACATATGTGAACCAGATACATTCATATGAATGTATTTTAAAATGTCCTGCGAATTAGATGCGGTGTAAGCCGCATCTAATTCGCATAGGTGTGAGCCCGGGCTCAAGCAGATCTTTAAAGTTTGCCTTTCATTTATCTGAAACAGCAGCAGTCATTTTGAAGATTCTACCAAATGAAGTACAGCTTCCAGCATGGCTGCCTGTGTTTAGGCCCCATTCACACTAGCGCGTTTTTTGATGCATTTTGCATTTTGCAGAAATGCACGGGAATTTTTTAACATGGGTTCCTATGGAACATGTTCACATCAATGCTTTTTTGTATCTCTGCGTTTTTGGAAAGGGTCGGGGACTTTTTTTCATGCAAAAAGCAGCGTTTTGCATGTAATGGTTTTCAATGGACAAGCATCAAAAACGCAAGTGCACCGTTTTTGCAGCGTTTTTGATGCGTTTTTGGTGCGTTTTTGGTGCGTTTTTGGTGCGTTTTTGACGTTTTTTTTTTTTTTTGTAATTTTTTTTTAAGACTGTAAAAAAAAATGAAAAAAAAAAAAACGCAAAACGCAAATCGCGGCAAAAACGCGGCAAAAACGCGGCTCAAAAACCTGCCAAGCATGAAAAAAAACCCTCCAAAAACACTCAAAAGCAACATGCATAGGTGTGAATCGAGCCTTAGACTTGTTATTCTCCTTGAAGAAAGCTGTGGGACTCTTACCTGGCAATGCTCATGGATAATACACAGCAGCCTCATAAACCGCTCCTCTCTAAATTGATATGTTGATTGTCCAGCTGCCTCCCTTAGCCGTGCTTCTACGTGACTAACAAGACAATCTGCCAGAAGCCTGCGTGAACCTTGGAGATGTGAGAAAAATCTGTCTTCATATTACCCTCAGACAGGTTATGTTTCCAGAGGCTTGATTAATTGTGCAGATCTATCTCACACCTCGGTGCTATTCATCAAGCCCCTTATTAAAACCTCATGTAAATTCTCCCGTTCGGACCATTATCTTCAACGTGAGGAAATCTCTGACAATTTCACAGTATCATCTGCTAAGCGTGTAGTATTAATCAATAGATTTCTTACTAGGTGAACACATAAAACAATGAGGCCTACTGCCGCGTGCTTTCATGTGCAGTGATCAGAAGGCCCGACTTTTACATCTACACCTCTAAGGGGTTGACTTCACTGTAAGGCAATGGTGGAGGTACCTAGGGAAGAGGACACACTATGAATGCAACCCTGGGTTTGCTTTCTTTTAAGTTGTCTTGTTTTCTTTGAACATGTGTGTAAGTCCAAGTAGTCCAAGAAAAACATATTTTGACTATCAGTTGTGAGAGCTAACGTCAAATGGTAAAACTTTAAGGACATAACCACTCACTTTTCTGCTTTTTTAGGCGCTTTATAGAATACACCACTCAATTGCCACATCCATAGAAAAAAACAAAAAAGGGCTTTTTTGAAGGCCTTTCTTGCCCAACTCTATTAAAAGGAAGTTCCAGAAAAACACAAAACATGAATTTCCCTCACCGGGGTATTCAGCATTGCTCTTTCACCAGAAAACAAATGACATTCAGGCTCCTGGCTTACGCATTTATTACTGCTCCTCTGGCTTTACTCTATAGGCCCTTGTCTGTCTCTTACAGTCTTCACACACGCTTGGACCATACACTTAGTAGCCCCTTCCTTTCCTGGCTCCCACCTCTCCTAGTTGGAGCCCTCCTGGGTAAAGACCTCCTCTGTCTGTCGGGGTGGAGCCCAGAACCCTAGTCAGGTCATTCCTAAAAGCCCAGCACACACTTGTCCGATTAATGTGCTGGTGGTTCACAAAACCAGGACTCAGGATTGGAGATTTCATCCCTCCTAGATCTCTAAGAAACCTCCAGGCTCCAGGTCCCAAACTGAGTTTTACCAAATGATGAGGAAACTGAAAAAACAGTTTCCTCTAAATTAAACCGACCCACTGGAGCCCCTCAACCTACCTGGATGGGAATCTTGGGTCATAAACTCTTTTTACCCAATAGCAGGGCACAGCACTGTCACCCATTGTTATGATACCCTTTGGTAGGTGAAGGTAGCTCTTGCAGGGTGAGAAATATAAGTAACAGTTGTTCTTCACAAGATCTCCTGATGGTGGAGATGGGTCAGAAACTCCAGTGGTCTCCTAAAACTCTTTGCTGTAACTGTCACCAGGATTCCACCCCTGGAATCGACTAGAAGGTAGTAGGTACAAGAGACCTACAGTGTGGAGACAGGAGTGTGTAACTGCTTACAGCTGTTTCAGGCATCTTGGCCATCATCAGTGCAGTGTTTGAAAACCACGTGAAGTAAATATACGCATTGCTTTGGTTGGAGGGCTGTTTATTTAATTCCTTTTAGCTGACCATGGATTGAATATCAGCTGGTTCTGCTGGGACCAGGCAAGATTTGATCCACCTATGGGCAGGTTAATTGTAAAGAAATCGATCCATCAGCCAACTTCAGTACACCAGCCTGTTGGATTTTCTGAATGCAATTACTGCCACCAGCAGTAATCATTGTGTTCTGCCAGCAGGGAAGGCTCTACGCGCCATAACATCAAACCCCCTCCGGCAGAACACAATAGCCTTGCAAGAGGTATTCCCCCATCAACACAGTCAGGGCCGTCTTTAACGCAGGGCAAAAGGGGCAGTTGCCCTGGGCCCTGTCATTGCTGTGGGGCCCAAAGCAGCTGCCACTTAAGCCCTGCGCTGCCCGCAGTTTTTGCGGAGTAGCGGGGGGAGCCGATCCCCCCTGCTCTCCCAAGCGGCTAAATTAATTATACAGGAGAGCGGGACAGCTGCGGGCTTCATGTGTTTGAGCCCGCTCGTCCCGCTTCTCCCTCTGTCAGGAGCTGCGCACCAGAGTCAATGACAGAGCGAGAGCGGCACTCTGTGTTCCTCCCGCCCCCACTCCCGCCTGGCAGACCTGTGTAGCACACAGCCGAGTGAAGTTTTCTGGCTGTGTGCTGGGTCTGATAGGCGGAGACTGTGTTGCACCGCCGTGTGACCAGGTAAGAAAGAACAACGTGGAGAGAAGGGGCAGGGGATCCATATGTGCAGACTGCAGAGAATTGCTGGCACAGAGGTGGACATGGGGGGGGGGGGGGTACAGAAGTGAGGGGTGGACATGGGGGGTACAGAGGTGGACATGGGGGGTACAGAGATGGAAGGGGTACAGAGATGGACATGGGGGGTACAGAGGTGGGAGGGGTACAGAGGTGGACATGGGGGGGTACAGAGATGGAAGGGGTACAGAGGTGGACATGGGGGGTACAGAGGTGAACACAGGTGGATGGGGGAACAGAGGTGGTGAGGGGGTACAGAGGTGAACATAGGTGGACGGGGGTACAAAGATGGACATGGGGGGTACAGAGGTGGACATGGGGGGGATACAGAGATGAACCCAGAGGTGGACGGGAGTACAAAGGTGGACATGGGGATGTACAGAGGTGGACGGGGGGGGGGTACAGAGGTGGAAGGGGTACAGAGATGGACATGGGGGGTACAGAGGTGGAAGGGGTACAGAGGTGGACATGGGGGGGTACAGAGATGGAAGGGGTACAGAGGTGGAAGGGGTACAGAGATGGACATGGGGGGTACAGAGGTGGAAGGGGTACAGAGGGGGACATGGGGGGGGTACAGAGATGAACATGGGGGGTACAGAGGTGGAAGGGGTACAAAGGTGGACATGGGGGGTACAGAGGTGAACACAGGTGGACGGGGGTACAGAGGTGGACATGAGGGGGTACAGAGGTGGACATGAGGGGGGACAGAGGTGAACATAGGTGGACGGGGGTACAAAGATGGACATGGGGGGGTACAGAGGTGGACATGGGGGGGATACAGAGATGAACCCAGAGGTGGACGGGAGTACAAAGGTGGACATGGGGATGTACAGAGGTGGACGGGGGGGGGGTACAGAGGTGGAAGGGGTACAGAGATGGACATGGGGGGTACAGAGGTGGAAGGGGTACAGAGGTGGACATGGGGGGGTACAGAGATGGAAGGGGTACAGAGGTGGAAGGGGTACAGAGATGGACATGGGGGGTACAGAGGTGGAAGGGGTACAGAGGGGGACATGGGGGGGGTACAGAGATGAACATGGGGGGTACAGAGGTGGAAGGGGTACAAAGGTGGACATGGGGGGTACAGAGGTGAACACAGGTGGACGGGGGTACAGAGGTGGACATGAGGGGGTACAGAGGTGGACATGAGGGGGGACAGAGGTGAACATAGGTGGACGGGGGTACAAAGATGGACATGGGGGGGTATAGAGGTGGACATGGGGGGGATACAGAGATGAACCCAGAGGTGGACGGGAGTACAAAGGTGGACATGGGGATGTACAGAGGTGGACGGGGGGGTACAGAGGTGTAAGGGGTACAGAGATGGACATGGGGGGTACAGAGATGGAAGGGGTACAGAGATGGACATGGGGGGTACAGAGGTGGAAGGGGTACAGAGATGGACATGGGGGGTACAGAGGTGGAAGGGGTACAGAGGTGGACATGGGGGGGGTACAGAGATGAACATGGGGGGTACAGAGGTGGAAGGGGTACAAAGGTGGACATGGGGGGTACAGAGGTGAACACAGGTGGACGGGGGAACAGAGGTGGTGAGGGGGTACAGAGGTGGACATGAGGGGGTACAGAGGTGACCAATAGATGGTAACTTTGCGGGAGGGAGGGGGATATGCAAGTACTGCCCCTTGTGCTGATTTTTTTCTGTGCCCTGCATGATACAAACACCTCAAAGTACACACCCCCAATCCCCGTGTGTCATCCTGGACTCCTATCTCCCCCTTCCCGCCATCATCTTGAACTCCCCCATCTCTCCCCCCCAATCATCCTGGACTCCCGTATCCCCCCCCCCCCCACCCATAATCCTGGACTTCTCTATCTCTTCCCCCCATCATTATTATTATTATTATACAGGATTTATATGGTGTCAACAGTTTGTGCAGCGCTTTACAACATGAGGGCAGACAGTACAGTTACAATACAATACATAAGTTTACGTGTGTGTTTTGTTTTTTAGAATGTTGGGGTGGAGAGACAATTTGCATGGGAGGGGGGGGCCCAAGAATTTTTTTTGCCCAGGGCCCAATCAATAGTAAAGACGGCCCTGAACACAGTCAGTGAAATTGAGCGATTTTCTTTCCTTTCACCTTTGGCTTGCCTTAGTCCCTTCTCACCATAACCTGTATGGTTGTCTGTAGATTTGATAAATCTTAAAATGATATTAAATGATAATCTTTTTGTCTATGCAATGATCCCTTACCTCCTTTTTGGCAATCCCTTGCTCTGTCTGCTTCTCCCTGCTCCAGATGTTACCTTAGCAAGCCAGGTTATAAGGGGGCACCTGTGCGCACAGACTCCTGATCCGGGCTGTGTATATCCAAAGACACAGTGCCAGGAAACCACGTCCCGAGCCCTTCTTAACTACTTGCCGACCAGCTCACGGTGATATACGGCGGCAAAGTGGTTCATTCCCACGAATTGCCATATAGGTACGTCTGTACCTTTGAGGGTGATAGCAAGCGCGCATGCGCCGCTGGAGGAGCTCATGCACGCCCGCTGCACGGCGGGGAACCCGATACGCGTGGCTGGCAGGCACGATCGCCGCCGGCCACACGTGATTGCGTGCAATCACACACAAATCCCTGTTCTGTCAGGAGAAAAGAGACATATCGTTTGTTCCTACTAAGTAGGAACAACGATATGTCTCCTCCCCCAGTCAGTCCTATCCCCTCACAGTTAAAATGCACCTAGGGAACCCACATTTAACCCGTTGTTCGCCCCCTAGTGTTAACCCCTTCCCTGACAGTGACATTTTATAATTAGTGCATTTTTATAGCAGTGATCGCTGTATAAATGTCAATGGTCCCAAAATGTGTCAAAAGTGTCCGATCTGACTGTTGCAATGTCACAGTACTACTAAAAATTGCAGATCACCACCATTACTAGTAAAAAAAAAAAATATTATAATAAAAATGCCATAAAAATGCCATGAATGCCATGAATCTTTCCCATAGTTTGTAGACGCTATAACTTTTGCGCGAATTAATCAATGCTTATTGTGATTTTTTTTAGTAGAAGAAGTAGAAGAATATATATTGGCCTAAACTGAGGAAGAAATTCGTTTTTTAAAAACATTTTTGGGGATATTTATTATAGAAAAAAGTAAAAAATATTGTTTTTTTTCAAAATTGTCGCTCTTTTTTTGTTTATAACGCAAAAAAATAAAAACTGCAGAGGTGATCAAATACCACCAAACAAAAGCTCTATTTGTGGGAAAAAAAGGACGTCAATTTTGTTTGGGTACAGCGTCGCACGGCCGCGCAATTGTCACTTAAAGTGATGTAGCGCCGTTTCGCAAAAAATGGCCTGGTCATTAAGCAGCCAAATCTTCCAGCCTGTAAGTGGTTAAAGAAGTTTGACTGACAGCAGTGACAGCCTATGTGACAAGAGCCAGGTAATTGTAAGGCATGGGGGGGGTGGGGGAACAGATAGAGGGGCGTTTTTTTTTTCACCTTAATACAGGGAATGCATGAAGGTGAGCAAATCCCCCCAGCTCAAATGCCCCCCCCAAAAAAAAAATCACCCCGTAGCACAAATCCTCTACCACCAAAATTTCCCCTTCTAGTACACATCTCCCCCCACACACACACACACTTAAAAGTTCCCCCTCCCCTCACAAATTCCCCTCAAATCCCCCCTCCTAGCACAAATCTTCTTAACCCCATCCCCCCCCCCCTCTCACAAATCCCTCTAAATCACCATTCTTAGCCCCCCAAATTTCCACTCTTAGAACAATACTTACCCCCTGTCGCCCCTCAAATTTCCCCTTCCAACACAAATCCCCCCCCCCCCCATCTCCTTGTGGCGTCCCCTTCCCACCTCACATGATACCTCAGTACCCAGGGCAGCCGCCCATCCTGCCCACCCCTTGCCCCGGCCCCGATGCTTAGTGTACAATCTGAAGAGACTTTAGCACAATGAAGTGTGTTCAGTACGGCAATAAGTGTTAATGTAATGCAAAATATCTCATATGTCGGAAAGTTTTTTTTTTATTTATATGGCTATGAGTGTTTGAAAAGTCAGTCTGTGATTTATGGGGATGTTAGTTGTGGGCAGTCCGAATTATACAACAGCTTCCGGTACTGCAATAAGCATGCATGTGATATATTAGTGGTGTGGTGTTTTATCCTTTCGCTGCCAAATTTTTTACCCCATTTTTATTTACACATTTATTTATCATGGACATGTATATATACAGCCATAGCGCAACCTCCGTAATGGTAAGATCTCCTCCTCCCCCGTTTATACGCACTCAGGCCGATGCAGCTGTGTTTGTAATTGGCCCTATGGATGCATAAAGAGAAAAATGGGCTCTTAAACGGAGAGAGTGCCTGAGAGAATACTTCAACTGCACCAAATACAAACATCTCTGCAAGGTCTAATAGATGCAGCAGTGTCAGCTGGAGGGGTAAGGCACTGTTTTTTTTTTTTTTTCCAAAACCTTGTGTATGTATGCAAAAACAAAATAAATGTAAAAAAAAAAAGTTAAAAAAAAAAAAAAAAGAAATAAAAAAATATTTTATGAATGCTATTATGTTATATAAGTAAAGGATGGAGGGAGTGCAGCACCAATTAATTTTAATTTATTTAATTCAGGGATTTTATTTATTTATATACTTATTCAGGTAAGCCTATCCCACACCCACCTAACAACTGTCCCCGAGCCACCCCCATCAAATCATTCCCCACATCTATTACCTTTTGTACCACCACCCCCTCCCTTTAGAATGTAAGCTCTACGAGCAGAGCCCTCCTGTTCCTTCTGTATTGAACTGTACTGTAATTGTGCTGTCCCCCCCTCTACATTGTAGGCGCTATATAAATCGTGTGTAATAATAATAACATAATAATAATAATAAAAATATTTAGAATCCAGCTAGATAATATGGAAAAAAAGGGTTCATTTACTAAAGGCAAATAAACTGTGCACTTTGCAAGTACGGTTGCACTCTGCAAAGTGCGGTTGCTCCAGAGCTTATTAAATGAGGCAAAGCTGCACTTTGCGAATACCCAATCAAATGCAAGGAAAAAAAAAGCATTTTTGCTTGCACATGATTGGATGATGACAGTCAGCAGAGCTTCCCCTCATTTACTAAACTCTGGAGCAACTGCACTTGCAAAGTGCACAGTCTGGGGTTTATTTACTAAAAGCAAAACCACTGTGCACTTCCAAGGGGGTACTTCCTCCTTCGACGACCGTTGTTATGGCAACAACATAATAATCCTTTCCCCGCACCCCGTGTAAACGGCGCACGCGCGAGAACGGGAGGTGCATGCTGTATCCAGCATCACCATATCCAGGAAGAGAATGCTAGTCGGCTTCACATGCCCACACTAGAGATGGAAGCGCTCTGCAGAGGCAGAGAAGAAATAAAATGTAAGTACTATAAAAAAAAACGGGAATTGAGCAATGATTTCATTAATAATATGGATTAATAGTGTTTTAAATTGTTTAATAGAACGGATTACCTTTTAAAAAAAAAATTAAAATTCTGTGTGGAACTCCGCTTTAACCACATGCCGACCAGCATACGACGATGTACGTTGGCACAATGGCAGAGCTGGGCAAATGGGCGTACAGGTACATCCCCTTTAAATCGCAGCATTGTGGGCGCGCCGTGTACTCAGTGACCGCGGGTCCTGCGGACTCGATGTCCGCCGGTGTCCCGCGATCGCGTCACGGAGCGGCAGAACGGGGAGATGCAAGGCGTTTCCCCATTCTGCCTAGTGACATGACAGGGATCTACTGCTCCCTGTCATCAGGAGCGGTGAGCGCTGTCATGTCAGTGGTAACCAATCCCCCCTACAGTTAGAATCACTCCCTAGGACACACTTAACCCCTTGATCGCCCCCTAGTGTTTAACCCCTTCCCTGCCAGTGTCATTTACACAGTAATCAGTGCATTTCTATAGCACTGATCGCTGTATAAATGACAATTGTCCCAAAATAGTGTCAAAAGTGTCCGATGTGACCGCCATAATGTCGCAGTCATGATAAAAATCGCAGATCGCCGCTATTACTAATAAAAAAAAAATTATTATAAAAATACCATAAATCTACCCCCTATTTTGTAGACGCTATAACTTTTGCGCAAACCAATCAAAATACGCTTATTGTGACTTTTGTTTACCAAAAATATGTAGAAGAATACATATCAGCCTAAACTGAGAAAGAAGTTAGTTTTTTTAATATATTTTTTGGGGACATTTATTATAGCAAAAAGTAAAAAATATTGCTTTTTTCCCAAATTGTCGCTCTTTTTTTGTTCATAGCGCAAAGAATAAAAACCGCAGAGGTGATCAAATACCACCAAAAGAAAGCTCAATGTGTGGGAAAAAAAGGACGTCAATTTTGTTTGGGTACAACGTCGCACGACCGCGCAATTGTCAGTTAAAGCGACGCAGTGCCGTATCGCAAAAAGTGCTCTGGTCAGGAAGGGGGAAAATCCTTCCGGGGCTGAAGTGGTTAAGGCCCCTTGGCTGTATGGTGTGGTATCAGACCTTGGATTTATTCCTTCTCTTATCTTTTGAGGTTTTTTTTCTCTAAACCCAATTCGCCCCCCCCCCCCCCCCCCCATCGCCCCTGTCAATCTCTGCACATGATCGATAATTATATAACTTAGCTGGGAAACAGAGTTTTTTTGTTCATTAATAATGTCTGGCAACTGGTAGCTCATTTTGTTTCTCATAATGGAGTCTTTGTGTCTAGCAGCACCTTCAAAAACCTTATGAGTTGTCTCACGAATGTAATATAAGCTGCATGGGCACTTGATTAGATAAACTACAGAACTCATCTGGTAGGTGAAGTTACCATTTTGAATTTATGAGCATCCATATATCAAGTGCATTCAATGCTCCAACCTCTTCAAGGGATAATTCTTCACCCATCCTTGCTCTGGGAAGATCATACTCATAAATAGTAACGTTACCTGTCAGATGAGTTTTGTAGTTCATTTAATCAAGTGCCCATGTGGTTTACAATACATTGGGGAGATGAAATACACACAAAGTTAAAACGCATTGCTAGACACAAATACTCCAATAATAGGAAACAAATCCACCAACCAGATGCCAGACATTTCATTGAACAAAAATATATATATAATTACTGATCATGTGCAGAGATTGAGGAGAAAGAGGAAAAAACTCAAGAGAAAATAGACGCCATGGAACCATAGGTGTGATACCCTACAGCCACGGGGCCTTCATACACATTCTGATTTCTTTGTGTTTTTATAAATAAAAAAAAAATTTTTTTTTTTTTTTTTTTATCAGTGTGACATTCTATCCTCTACTTTTATTTAAAGTGTAACTAAAGGCAAAACTTTTTTTTTCAGTTTTGGATACAGTGGAGAGGGCATTGTAATAGACCAACACAAAGTGGCACATAAATGTGAAGTGGAAGGAAAATGATAAATGGTTTTCAATTTTTTTTACAAATAAATATGTGAAAAGTGTGGGGTACATTTGTATTCAGCCCCCTTTACTCTGATACCCCTAACTAAAATCTAGTGGAACCAATTGCCTTCAGAAGTCATCTAATTAGTAAATAGAGTCCACCTGTGTGTAATTTTATCTCAGTATGAATACAGCTGTTCTGTGAAGCCCTCAAATGTTTGTTAGAGAACCTTAGTGAACAGCATTCTGAAGGCCAAGGAACACACCAGACAGGTCAGGGATAAAGTTGTGGAGAAGTTTAACCACTTGCCGACCAGCCGCCGCAGTTATACTGAGGCAGGGTGGCTCAGCTGCGCGAATCGCCGTAGGTGTACATCACGCTCGTACATGGCGTTCTGGGGGCGTGTACACGTACCGCTGGAGGCACGCACCGATTGGCCAGCGGGGGACCCAATTAGTGGGTCTGGCGAACTTGATGTCCGCAGGCTGCCCGCAATTGTTCCCCGCAGAGACAGAATGGGGATCTGCCAAAGTAAACAAGGCAGATCTCTGTTTGATGATACAGAGATCCTGTCTTTCTGCTATGCAAAAAGACAGATCTGTGTGTTGTCCCAGGAAGCCCATCCCCCATACAGTTAGTAAACACTCCCAGGGAACACATTTAACCCCTTGATCGCCCCTGTTGACCCCTTCCCCACCAGTGCCATTAGTACAATGTCAGTGCATATTTTTAGCACTGATCACTGGTTCCCAAAAAAGTGTCAAAAATGTCAGTTAGATGTCCGATCTGTCCGTCGCAATGCCGCAGTCCCGCTAAAAATCGCAGATCACCGCCATTACTAGTAAAAAATTAAAAAATTATTAAAATGCCATAAATCTATCCCCTATTTTGTAGACGCTATACCTTTTGCACAAACCAATCAATATACGCTTATTTTTTTTTTTACCAAAAATATGTAGCAGAATACAAATTTGCCTAAACTGATGAAGAAATTATATTTTTTTACATTTTTTTATTGGGTATGTTTTGTAGCAGAAAAAAATATTGTTTTTTTTTTCAAAATTATGACTCTTTTTTTGTTTATAGCGCCAAAAATATAAACCGCAGAGGTGATCAAATACCAACAAAAGAAAGCTCTATTTGTGGGAAAAAAGGACATCAATTTTATTTGGGTACAGCGTCACACAACCGCGCAATTGTCAGCTAAGGTAACGTTGTGCGGTATCGCAAAAAATGGCCTGGTCATTAAGGGGGTAAACCCTTCCGGGGCTGAAGTAGCTAAAGCAGGGTTAGGTTATAAAAAAATATCCCAAGCTTTGCACATTTCACGGAGCTCTGTTCAATCCATCATCCGAAGACGGAAAGAGTATGGCACAACTGCAAACCTACCAAGACACCTAAACTGACAGGCCGGGCAAGGAGAACATTCATCAGAGAAGCGGCCAAGAGGCCCATGGTAACTCTGGAGGAGCTGCAGAGATCCACAGCTCAGGTGGGAGAATCTGTCCACAGGACAACTATTAGTCGTGCTCTCCACAAATCTGGCCTTTATGGAAGAGTGGAAGAAGAAAGCCATTGTTGAAAGAAAGTCATAAGAAGTCCCATTTGCAGTTTGCAAGAAGCCATGTGGGGGACACAGCAAACATGTGGAAGAAGGTGCTCTGGTCAGATAAGACCAAAATTTTACTTTTTGGCCTAAAAGCAAAACGCTATGTGTGATGGAAAACTAACATTGCACATCACCGTGGAAACACCATCCCCCCCCCCCCCCCCCCCCGTGAAACATGGTGGTGGCAGCACCACGTTGTGAGGATGCTTTTCTTCAGCAGGGACAGGGAAGCTGGTCAGGGTTGATGGGAAGATGGATGGAGCCAAATACAGGGCAATCTTAGAAGAAAACCTGTTAGAGTCTGCAAAAGACTTGAGAATTGGGCGGAGGTTCACCTTCCAGCAGGACAACGACCCTAAACATACAACCAGAGCTACAATGGAATGGTTTAGATCAAAGCATATTCATGTGTTAGAATGGCCCAATCAAAGTCCAGACCTAAATCCAATTGAGAATCTGTGGCAAGACTTGAAAATTGCTGATCACAGACGCTCTCCATCCAATCTGACAGAGCTTGAGCTATTTTGCAAAGAAGAATGGGCAAAAATGTCACTCTCTAGATGTGCAAAGCTGGTAGAGACATCCCCAAAAAGACTTGCAGCTGTAATTGCAGTGAAAGGCGGTTCTACAAAGTATTGACTCAGGCTCCTTTTACACTTATACGACTTGTCCCACGATTTTGTACTGCAAAATCGTATGACAAGTCATTCTCCATGATTTTCAATGACTACCATTCATATTGGCACGACTTTAAGTGGTGCCGACTTGAAAGTAGTCCCTGCACTACTTTGGTCCAACTTCTATGCGAGTTGTACTCCATAGACCTCAATGTTAAACCCTGAAGTAGCATGCAAATCGTGCCTGAATAATATAGACACGACTTCAGTATGACTTTAAAAGCACAAGCCTGGCTCACTGATTGGGAAAGGAAAACTTTTTTCTCCTTTCGCGATGAGTGACAGGCAGTGCTGACAGCTGTCTGGTATGAATCCTGAGGGGGAACGCTGCGCCAAGTTTTAAATGAAAAAACCGGCATGGGTTCCCCCCCAGGGGCATACCAGGCCCTTAGGTCTGGTATGGATCTAAGGGGAACCCCCTACGCCGAAAAATCGGCGTGGGGTCCCCCCCAATATCCATACCAGACCCTTATCCGAGCACGCAGCACGGCCGGTCAGGAATGGGGGTGGGGACGAGCGAGCGCCCCCCCTCCTGGACCGTACCAGGCCGCATGCCCTGATCATGGGGGGTGGGTGCTTTGGGGCATGGGGGGCACCCTGCGGGGCCCCCCCACCCCAAAGCACCTTGTCCCCATGTTGATGAGGACAAGGGCCTCTTCCCGACAGGCCCCCAGATCCCGGCCCCCCACCCTATGTGAATGAGTATGGGGTACATGGTACCCCTACCCATTCACCTAGGCAAAAAAGTGTCAATAAAAAACACAGTACACAGGTTTTTAAAGTAATTTATTAGGCAGCTCCGGGGTCTTCTTCCGACTTCGGGGGTCTTCTTCCAACTTCGGGGGTCCTCTTCCGACTTTGGGGGTCTCTCCGGCATCTCCTCCCGGTGTCCTGATCTTCTGCCGGCTCCTCCGCTATCTTCTGCAGCTCAATTGCTAGCGGTGGCCCGGACTTCTGCCTTCTTCTTTTCTTCCAGAGATGTTGACACAACGCTCTCTCCAGCTGGAATGGTCTCTGAACGCTCCGCAATGGACTTATATAGGCGGTGACCCTGCCCCCTTATGAGGTCACTGTCCCGGGGCATGCTGGGACTGTGGCGTCATAAGGGGGCGTGGTCATCACCCGGTTCAGAGACCATTGCAGCTGGAGAGAGCGTCGTGTCAACATCTCTGGAAGAGAAGAGGGAAGAAGACGATCCAGAAGTCCGAAACACCGCTGGCAAGAGAGCGGCAGAAGATAGCGGTGGAGCCGGCAGAAGATGCGGACACCGGGAGAAGACGCCGGAGAGACCCCCGAAGTCGGAAGAGGACCCCCGAAGTCGGAAGAGGACCCCCGAAGTCGGAAGAAGACCCCCGAAGTCGGAAGAAGACCCCCGTAGTCGGAAGAAGACCCCGGAGCTGCCTAATAAATTTTTTAAAAACCTGTGTACTGTGTTTTTTATTGACACTTTTTTGCCTAGGTGAATGGGTAGGGGTACCATGTACCCCATACTCATTCACATAGGGTGGGGGGCCGGGATCTGGGGGTCCCCTTATTAAAGGGGGCTCCCGGATTCCGATAAGCCCCCCGCCCACAGACCCCGACAACCAACGGCCAGAGTTGTCGGGAAGAGGCCCTTGTCCTCATCAACATGGGGACAAGGTGCTTTGGGGTGGGGGGGGCCGTAGGGCACCCCCCCATGCCCCAAAGCACCCACCCCCCATGTTGAGGGCATGCAGCCTGGTATGGTTCATGAGGGGGGGGGGCGCTCGCTCGTCCCCACCCCCATTCCTGACCGTCCGTGCTGCGTGCTCGGATAAGGGTCTGGTATGGATTTTGGGGGGACCCCACGCCGATTTTTGGGCGTAGGGGGTTCCCCTTACAATCCATACCAGACCTAAGGGCCTGGTATGCCCCTGGGGGGGAACCCACACCAGTTTTTTTATTTAAAACTTGGCGTGGAGTTCCCCCTTATGATTCATACCAACTACTGTATGTTTTCATTTGTTAATGCCAAAAATGTGGCAAAGTCGTACAAAGTAGTACTGCTCCCAAATCGCGGTAAAATCGCTGCAAATCACGGCAAAATCGCGGCCGTGAAATTGCGGTAAAATCGCGCGACTTTGAAGTCGTATAAGTGTGAAAGGGGCCTCAGGGGGGCTAAATACAAATGTACCCCACACTTTTCACATATTTATTTGTAAAAAATGTTGAAAACCATTTTGTCATTTTCCTTCCACTTCACAATTATGTGCCACTTTGTGTTGGTCTATCACATACAATCCCAATAAAATACATTTACGTTTTTGGTTGTGCATCGTTCCTAGCTATTTCCAAGGAATACAGAACACCTTCCCTTATGTGATGAAGTTGAGTAAAGGGGAAGGTGTTCTGTATGTAGGCATGTGCAGTCTACTTTCTCCACAGCAAGGGGCACTGTCCGCAGTGGCAATGTTGTTGGAGAGGAAGTCAGGAGGAACTAGGTTCCTCTATGGTTTCTGGGGTCACTGGGGAAGCTACCCCATTGGATGCTGCTGCCCCATTTGACTCAAGCAGCCATCATGGGTCAACCAGAGCCTATTTAAGGCCCTGGCTCATGGGGTTTTGGCTTTTTTTTTACGGGTGAACAGAGTAGGGACAGGTACCCCATCTGTTATTGTCAGTACTAGAGTTAGAGAAAAGTTTCTGATGAGGAGGGTAAGCGTAGGGTCGCATCTTTTCTGGGCACCTTCCCAGTTGGGCACTAGACGGCCGGGCCGCATTATGCTCCCCTCTAACAGACTCTGTCTTTCCGGCTGGAACCTGCTCCTGTAATGTTACTGGAACTGTGAGTGTACCCGGCTGGGTGACTTTCCCACCGGATTTGTTGTAAACTGTTGCTGCTTTGTTTCAATACAAGTTTTTATTGCACTTGCCTGTGTGAGTTATTGTCTCTGCACCATGCTGCACCCTACTTACATGTAACTCTAGCACACTTCCTGTGTCAAGGTGACAACGCTGCTCCTCTGCACATATAGTACAGTGAGTGTTGTCACCCTATCACAGGAAGTGTGTTACTGGCAGGTGAGAATAAAGGAAAAAAAAAAGACTCAAAATGAAATGCAGCCACCTTTTTGTTCCTATCCATCTTGTTAGTGTTCTGTGCTTCTTTTGCAGAAAGTCTCCTAATAGCAGCGATGGCGTCACCTGAGATGTACAAGATACTCCCATCCAGCATCTTTCTGTCTTTGTTCACCGATAAACCCCCAGACACCCTTACCGATGGAAGGCCAGCACAGGATTTCAGCACTCTTCTAGAGGGAAGTGACATTTTGAGATCCAGGAAATTCCAATGCACCAGTCAGGACGGCAAGAAAACTTCAGCTCATGGCACATTGTGTCTGTGGACAGCCAGCGATCAATATGCATCAATTGATGATGAATACAGGGAATTGAAGACACAAATTCTGTCCGCCCTCCCTTTTGCCATACATCTAGAAGGTGTGTTGTAGTAGCATCCTCCATTCACCTGTTCGCTAACTGTGTAACCAAGACATGTCTAAGCCTATTCAGTAAGTCCAGAAAGCCACAGCAACCAATCAGAATTCATCTTTCAGCTAATCACGGTGGTCACATGATCAGGAAGACTGTCTCACCCCCCCCAGGTGTAAAGATTCACTTGAAGCGGTAGTAAACTGCAAAGCAAAAAAAAAAAAAAAGTCCCCTGCAAAATAATAGCATAATGTGCTAGTATGCATCGCATACTAGCACATTATGAAAGACTTACTTTAGAACAAAGCCCTCCAACTGTGCGCTGTCACCACTGACAGGGCTTCAATACTCGCCCAGTCTTCCTTCCGGGTTCTCGGGCTTCAGCATTTTGACTGGCCGAAACCGCGGTGATGTCACTTCCACGCATGCCATCCATTGAGAGTGCAGTGCGCATGTGCCGGTGACGTCACCTGTTGCTACTATAGCAAATATCTCCTAAACGGTGCATGTTTAGGAGATACTTACTGTACCTAAAGGGAAGGCTTCTTTTAGGCTTACCTGTAGGTACAAGTAAACAGGATAGTCTTCACTACCACTTTAAAGGAGAAGTACAGCCAAAGCTCTTTTAGCTGTACTTCTCCTGTTGGTTAGGAGGAGTGCAGTTGGTTCTGAAGCCCGCTGTCGGCTGATGATACAGAAGCGGTCCAGGCTGGGGCAAAGTTGCTTCAGTAAAGTCGGGATCTGCCCATGACCCTGGACCGGCACCTGGCTCAGCCTCTCAGCGAGCCGCTGAGAGCCTGGGCCAGCCGCTCCCACCCCCTCTACAGCAAAGCTCTCTAGTGAGCGTGGGGGTGGCAGTCACCGTCTCTCTGCTCACGGAGCTCTGAGAACTGAGCAATCTGCGGTGTCTGATCACTCAGTTCTCAGTCTTAGAGCTTAGGAGGATGGATGCAGCATCCACTTAGGTAAGTATGATTTTGAACCCCCCCTCCCCCCCAAAACCTCTCTTTTAAAGAGATGCCAGGGCTAGGCAGGAAGGGGTACATTGACTATTATGAACTGGCCAGTCCATCCAAATCTGGTATTTCAGTGTTTGGTAGATACTGGAGAGTTAGAGCTCCTGGCTGAGGCTTCTGTCATTTGGGGATTCTATTGGTGAGATCTATTGGTGGGTTTGCACACCGAGAGGAGCTCCCACCATCACCAATGGATTTGTATGTAATTTACATTTTGGAGAATGTAACAGGAGGAACTGGAACACACAAAGATGGGTGGGAACATCTAGAACTTCCAAATGAACAGTAACAGAGCTGGGACTTGTGCTAGAGATCTCATTGTTGGAGTATCCAAGACATCTAAGAAGCCAGGGGCCAATTGAGCCCACCAGGCTATACCTGTAAGCAAACTATTGGTTTCTTAGTGGACTGGCCTTTAAAGGTATTTCATTTATGTACAAATAAAAAGGCCTACATACAAATAAAAGTATAAAAATTGTTATTCTACAATACTGTGGACACGAAAACCATGGGCACAAATGCCAGTCAATTCAATTGCTTGTGTCAAGCAATAGAAGTCAAATGTTATTTGGTTGTTTTGGGAAGTGCAATAATATTCCTCCAATTTGTAGTATATAATGTATTTTCTCATTCTCAGATCACTCGTGGAACTTGCTTCTCTGGAGAAGGGAGAACAGCAGCCATATAACCTGCAAGATACAATATATGACGAAGGAAGCAGATATGAATGAGGGGCTTAAGCTTAACCTGTACTATGCACGGTAAGGAACCTTCAAAATACTACTGGAATTTTTTTTTTTGTAGGACCTGATGGATGACAGATACTGCCTACTGTAATCTGCAAAGCAGGCTTTCTAAAGAACTTCCAACTGTCCATCATTTGGAGGGACTGTCCCTCTTTTTGAACCAAATCCCTCTGTCCCTCTTTCTTAATTTGTCTTCTTTTTGGACTGATGTTGACCTTTATAAAAATGTATGTGTAATGGAGGGCTTGTATCCCTTTTAGGGTGAGGCTTCATCCTGGTTTCAGTCACTTTGGGCTGGCTTTCATTTCCCATGGCAGGGTACACATACTTGTGTTGAAGATGCTAATGTAGTGGTGTATGAAAAGAGTAGAACCATGGTCCATGGAGATCTCCAGCAGGTGGTGGTAAGAAATCCCACGTCTTCCCCTCAACGGTACCCAGTTAAGGACCTATTCCTGTTATGAAGTATAGTAACTCTGTGAATGAAGCTTGAGGGTAAGGACACAGGCTTAGATCACTGATGACCATGTTCCTCATCGCAGGATAATGTGACACCAAGATGTTAATGCTTTTCCATTATTTGGACCCTGTAATGCCATTTTACCATTTAGTAAAGAAAGCAGAAAAGTACATTTCCCTACTAGACATTCTGGTAACGGGTGAGCCGAGTATGATGCCTGGGATGGTGTGAAGGATTTATATACCCCTGTGGGGCCTCGTGAACAATGAGGGCAGCTGTACTGGTATTCTTTCTGTGACCCTGAGGGTGTCAGACAGAGTGTGGAGGATTAAATATCCTGGAATGTAATAGAAAGAGTCTCCGAACAGATGCAAGTGAACCATTCAAGGACTGTGAGGTTCACATGGATTTTGGGCCACACATATGTTTACAACCTTATGGCCATGGAGGTCACAATATGGCGACAAATTCCACAGCCAAAAGGTAGAGTTAATTCAAATTCTCGGGTCCATGATCTGCAGTAGGCCCCCTGGCATGGAAATTGGCTTATCAACCGCTGCTAGGAGGCACTCGGTTAACTATCAAAAGTGTTATAATTCCCTAAGCAATTCAACCTCTAAATTATTGAATTTGTTCCGGACAATCAACATCTGCCTTGACACATTCCATGGTGATTGGATTCAGGTGTTTATGCTTCCTGTGTGGCTATAAATACTGGGGTATGTTCCTGACGTTCATTGGAACTGAAAAAGGGGTTTGGCTAAGCTATGAAATGTCTTCAACATTACAGAACAAGGCCAGGTGAATGGGTCAACTACCAGCTATTGAATTTGTTTTTTGAAAAGTCAGGATAAAGGAGAACTAGTGGTGAAAAAAGCACTTGTCAGTTTACCCATTATTAGTCCTTATGGTCTGTGTAACTCGGGGCATGGCAGGGTTGTGTCCATTACCTAAATACTTTGGCTAAAAGGTGTAAAGGTAGTCTACCTTCTCCACTGCAGGTGGCACTCAACCGCAGCAGCATTGCAGATGGAGGGAAAGTCAAGAGGAACATGGTTCCACTATGGTTTTCTGGGTCACTGGGAGAGCTATCCGATTGGATGCTGCCACCTAATGTGACTCTGGTGGCCATCTTGGGTCTGGAGTCCATTTAAGACCCTGGATCCCAGGCTTGGCATGCATTTTGCATGTGGGTAGTGTAGGGACAGGTCATCCGTCTGTCAGGGACAGTATTAGCAGCAGGGAGAGGTTCCAGATGAGTAGGGAAAGAGCAGGGACAAGCCAATATTCCTGGAAGCCTCCCCATTTAGGTACAGAGCAGCCAGGCTGCATTGCATCCCTAAAAACAGATGCTGTTGGTGCACCCGTGACCGACTGTTATACTCTTCACTGCAACTTTCTGTGAGTGCACCCGGTTGGGTTGTCTTCCCGCCAGGAAGTTGTGCTTTGTTGAACCTTGAGTCACATATGGTACAAGAGGAACATGGTTCCTCTATGGTTTTCCTGGTCACTGGGGGAGCTATCCAATTGGATGCTGCCACCCAATGTGACTCTGGTGGCCATATACTCTTCACTGCAACATTCTGTGAGTGCACCCGGTTGTGCTTTGTTGAACCTTGAGTCACATATGGTACAGGAGGAACATGGTTCCTCCTGTCCTCCTTTGTTGAACCTTGAGTCCAGTACAGTTCTGTTTCTGCAACTCTGTACTCTGGACTCTGTGTGTTCACTGCCGCCACACCACACTGCACCCCCCCACAGGTATCCCTCCTTCTTAGCTCAGAAAATTAGTAGGTATGACAGAGGGTCTCAAAGCCCCTATCATAACAACTGCCTGTGCTACTTTTTATCAACCAGTCAAACTCAAGCAGTATCAAAGGAAAAGAACCATAAGCCGCATATCATGAAGCCGACCCATGTGCATGAAGTGAGATGAATGGCAGCCTCAGCCCAGAATCCAGCCAGGCCACACCCCCAACATGGTAAGTTCCAAGGGGCAGAGCGATAACGCATTGGGGGCGTGGCCTGGATGGAGTCCAGGCTGAGGCTGCCATTCATCTCACTTCATGCACATGGGTCTGCTTTATAAAATGCGACTTATGGACCTTATGGACCTTTTCCTTTGAGCTGCACGTCCACTGAAACTGCATTCACATTTGTTCTGTGCGAATGGGGCTAAATCAAATGTTCTCAGGCTATATCCTCTTCAGTTCAAATGTGTGAATGTGAAAAATACCACATAATGGCTACTAGATGGTGCTGACTACCATAGGAAATAAATATGCACTTTAGCTCCATCTAGTGGCCATAATGGATTATTTTTTGTGTTCACTCATTTGAATTGCAGAGAAGAGAGGTTGGGAACAATTGAGTTTGTTGCATTCACACAAAACAATATTAAATGCAGTTTCATTGGACAGACAGCTATGTAGATTTTTTATAAGCACAGCCCTTGGTGTAACACGATTGCAGTTAATTGGCTGAACCACGCCGTAGCAGAGAACCACATTTAGTCACGCACGATAACAAAATCGTTTAGTTCAGCTAACAGGCTTCAATGCTCATAATTGCAAACGCCAATCAATTGTGATCAATTCCACACCAAAACCTAAAGAACTTGAAACATGTCTCCAAATATAAATAAATTGTGTTTGTTCTCATTGTTCTAGCTAAGGTCAGAAGGTGAAAGCAGCATCCTATTGGTTGCTTTGAACAAGTAGCCCCCCCCCCCAATTCCTGAATCTTTTTGAATCCCCGTTTGTGTTTTAGTTTAACTTTTTTTTTTGCATGGAATTTTATGTAGAATTGTTTCAATATGTCGGTGGCTCAACACAAAACACAAAACCCGAGAGGTGAGCCAAAAGGAACAGCATGTCCCTTTGCAGGGGATTGAGAAAGATTCAAAGCACTCCATTGTCTGTATGACGTGCTGGGCCATAAACTATTTAGACTTAATATGCCAAGATCCCAGCAAATGTGCTTTTCCGGGAAAATGAAGTCGGTGTTCTCTTGCAGAGTCCTGTACCATATGTGAAGCAGAGCAGAGACTTCCCTCCCCGAGAAATAAAGATTGCTGTCTATTAAAGTAGCAATTATGATGTACAGGCTCTTCAAGCACTCGAGAACGCTCTCTGTCCTGCAGTTATCTTATTACAAAAGCGCAGATAAAACTGAACTTCACAGTAAAAAAGCTAATTGGTCTCTTCTATTGCATTAAAAGAAAACTGTGCGCTAGCAATGGTCAACTGCTCAAAAGGTCCATGAACCTGAAAGTGTCTAGACCAACCTTTCTCAACCGTTTTATCCCAAAGGAACCCTTACAATGATTTTCAGGTTTCAGAGTATCCCTGTGAAAACCAATTCACTGGGTGTCAGTGGGAAGAATGCCCCCTTACATTGGTAGCCAGTGGGAAGATTGCCCCCTTACATTGGTGGCCAGTGAGAAGATTGCCCCCTTACATTGGTAGCCAGTAGGAAGATTACCCCCATACATTGGTGACCAGTGGGAAGATTGCCCCCGTACATTAGTGACCAGTGGGAAGATTGCCCCTGTACATTGGTGGCTAGTGGGAAGATTGCCCCATTACATTGGTGACCAGTGGGAAGATTGCCCCATTACATTGGTGACCAGTGGGAAGATTGCCCCCTTACATTGGTGGCCACTGGGAAGAATGCCCCTTCACATTGGTGGCCATTGGGAAGAATGCCCCTTTACATTGGTGGCCATTGGGAAGAATGCCCCTTTACATTGGTGGCCATTGGGAAGAATGCCCCTTCACATTGGTGGCCATTGGGAAGAATGCCCCTTTACATTGGTGGCCATTGGGAAGAATGCCCCTTTACATTGGTGGCCAGTGGAAAGATTGCCCCCTTACAGTGATGGTCAGAATGCCACCCTTACAGATAGATCATTGGTGTCATGAAGCTCTGCCAGGTAGCATTGTTGCCAGGACTATGCAGGCACCATCAAATTGGAGGTTAATCAATCACAGCTCTAAGAACCCCTAGCAATCTCTGAATGAACTCTGGTTGAGAATGGCTGGCCAGGACAACCATGGTTTTATAAAATGCACATCAATAAAGCAGAACTTCACGCTAAAAGGGAAATTCCCTTTTAGCATGAAGTTCCCCTTTAAAACCTTCTTCCCCACTTCTCTCCCACTTTTGAATTTTTTTTTTTTTTTGGGAGTGGGTACCTAGTTTTAGCGGGTACCTGCTCCCAATTCAGTTCCAACCCCTAGAATTGGAATGGAAGTTCTCCCCCTGCGCCCGCAACCTTCTGGAACAATTCCATATTTTGGGAAATCTTTATTCCAAAAAAAAAAAGAAAAAACTCAAGCCCCATTGCAATGTAGCATCACCCAGCTTTTGTTAAGTTTCATGTGATACATAGTAACCTGTATAGGACATATGTTGCTGTACGAGTCCCTGCTGTTTCAGTGACAGTGCTCACAGCAGGGGCAGAATTTATTAAGCTCTCTCAGCTGGTAATGGGGTTGTTCTCCACTCCATATCCGCCATTAACTGTAAATTACAGCTGAACTTTTCTCCTAATCGCACATCATTTTGATGGATTGTGCTCTGTACATATAGAATGTTCACACTTTCCGCTTTACCACCATTCAGGAAATATACGGATGAAGAGAGAAAAGCTGCTGATTGCCAATGCCTGGGATATAAATCATGTCAGTGTGTCATACAGCCTGGAAGAGACAATGATGATTCCTATATCCTGTTAATGGAGATTGTCACTTCTGTCAATGCTGTGCTCTCCCCACCGATGTCCATGGACGCTTCCACTATTAGTAAGTGACATTTCTATTGACTACATCATATATTCATAACTGGTATTACAGAAGAGATCTGTATTTAGAGAATACTGGTTTTCAAAACGTATCTCTCACATAGGCAGTGAAAGACACAATAAAGTAGGCATCAAACTCATTTATAGAGCTAAATGTTAAATTCCATTTATTAGTCAAAGAAGATGTATAAAATACCCAACGTGTTTCAGGTTTTACACAGATGTCCCCTTCATCAGGGCTGTGAAAGATTGGAATAAACTAATATCATTAGTCAGATAATGTAACCAAATGGAAATAATTATGTAGATAAAAACATAAAAAACTTAAAAAAGACTGGGTGATATACTATTTATCTAAGGCTATTATAAAAAAATAATAAAACTGTTATGTAAAATAATAAAGTAATAAAAGTGCAGCATAACCTGATTTAAAACCAGGCTGCTGATTTGCCATCTTATACAGCATAAAACCTTAAACCTGAACTCCAGTAAACTGTAGACATGTGCGCCGTCAATAAATTTGTTTCGTTTTGTTCTGTTCCGTATTGGAATGAATTTGTAATTCGTGTCCGAAATTCAATTTGGATTCGTACGAAATACGAATTTTCGCTAGGTTCGTTAACTTTTTGGCACAATTAGGAATGTTCGTTATGATGAATTTATCATTA
Organism: Aquarana catesbeiana; assembly: GCF_042186555.1. Taxonomy (NCBI): domain Eukaryota; kingdom Metazoa; phylum Chordata; class Amphibia; order Anura; family Ranidae; genus Aquarana; species Aquarana catesbeiana. The sequence continues at coordinate 325,392,577 of NC_133330.1, read as the reverse complement.
TGAGGGGCTCCCACCATCCCTGTGCTGTGCTGACTTCCTGGGGTTTTTAACTTCATCATAACGGATAACTAATGAACATTCTTATTTTGTCCGATTCTGTTGTAACGGAATTTGGATCCGAAGTTCGTAAATGAAATTTTGTACAAAGTTCGTATGCATAAAAATTTGTATTTCGGATCCTCACGAATGTACGAATTTCCGGAAATTCGTACAAAATTTCCGATTCGTACGAAACTAATTGCACATGTCTAGTAAACTGGCAGAGACACATGCATGCATGAGACCCTGCAAACTGCCTCTTGGGGTGCATGAGATAGAAGTCCCACGAGGCAGGATCTTGCGCATGCACAGGAATGGTGCAAGGGTTCCTAGAGTGACTTGCAGTGTGTCTGAACGTGCACAGGGTCTGGGTATGTCATTCTTGCCTAGGCAAGAATTGAGGACACTGTAAAAGACTATATATATATATATATATATATATATACACACAGTGCCTTGCAAAAGTATTCACCCCCCTCCCTTGCTTTTTACCTATCTTGTTACATTACAGCCTTTAGTTCAATGTTTTTTTAATCTGAATTATATGTGGTGGATCAGAACACAATACTCTAAGTTGGTGAAGTAAAATTAGAAAAATATATACATAAAACAATTTTTCAGAAATAAAAAACTGATAATTGGCATGTGCGTATGTACATATCTATGCGTGACAAACAGTGGAATGAAGCTGAATAGCACGAGAAGCTCTGTACCGTGGGATTTCTTTCCCTTCATACATCTCTCAAACCCAACTCACAGATCAGTTTAGCAAAAGGGGTTGGGCCACCCGAGGCCGCGCCACCTCTGGAGTGTGACGAGAATCTATCCAAGCTCCTATCCATCACTGTGTTAAAGTCTCCCAGTACCCACAGAGGAACATTTAGAGTGCTGGGCCATAAATTGGGCCAATTTATTTAAGCTATCAAGGGAGAATGGTGGAAGGATATACATATTTGCAATGATGCAGGAAACACCCGCCACTTTGCAAAGTAAAAAGATATATCTCCCTTGGTTATCAATTAAGGAATGCAATAATGTGAAAGGTGTTGCATTAGCTATCAAGATGCTAACCCCCCTGGAATAGGCAGTGTGAGCGGAGTGGAACTGAGTATGATAGCGGCCATATTTAAGGATGGACAAAGTGTTGGGTTGCAAGTGTGCTTCTTGTAAACATACCACTGCAGAGGTATACTTTTTTAAAGTAGAGAATAAGGCCACTCGTTTCACTCCATCACCCAGCCCTCGTATATTCCATGATAGAAAATTAAGTGCAGTAGCCATTATTATTATTATTATTATTATTAATAAACAGGATTTATATAGCGCCAACAGTTTACGCAGCGCTTTACAACATGAGGGCAGACAGTACACTTACAATACAAATCAATACTAGAGGAATCAGAGGGCCCTGCTCGTTAGAGCTTACAATCTGATTGCAGTCTCTGACCGTCTCTTGTATCATGTTTTTTTTCTGGGTTTCTTTCTAACAGACTCTCTAACAGAAGCCCTCTCTGTGCATCAGAGAGACTCCCCTCCAGGTCTCATTAGTGTACACTCTTCCTGTATTTTTTTTATTGTTAAAAGATCATGGGAGGATCCCAGGGTAACAAAGGCTTCTTAGGGGAGCATCTCTGTGTTTGAGTCATTGCCATAGAAACATTTGTAAAGGGGAGGAGTTGGTAAGATGACCACGCCCATGTGGGGGCGCCAGAAATATTTCTGCACCCAGGCGTCTGTGCCCCTAGGATCGGCCCTGTTTGCACTTATACACTGCACTAGACATGTGCAACGGGGCGGCACAGTGGTGTGCGGACTATGTGCGACCGGAGCCCGTCGTCGGAAATTCCGACCGTGTGCGGGCTCCACCGGAATCTCCGACACACAAAGCCCGAGAGCAGGCTATAAAATTCTCCGACAACAAAATCCGCTCGCGCAAACCCCGACCGTGCGCGGACAATTCCGACGCACAAAAGTGCCATGCATGCCCAGAACAAACCCCGAGACGGAACCACTCGGCCTGGCAAAACCAGCGCCCGCAATGGACACAGCACCCTTGTCATGCCGCAATGCTTCAAACTGTCCAATGCAACACACTCTCTTCTTCTCTATAATGCTAGAAGAATGAAGTAGCCATGAGTCATATTAAAAAATTCAATAAGTACAATATGGTATATTGTTTGCATCATAGCCATGGCGGCATTGCTCCAATCATTGAAGACCAATCCGAGAAACCCGAGAGGCAGAAAGATTCTCCTAGGACCCCAATCATTAAGAACTTCTGTAATAGGCAACAGCAGACTCTCCACCGTGAATGTACATGTAGTGTATAGGTATCTCCGGAGAAGGTACACGTCAGGCAAACAAGTATAGGACAGAACACTTTGCCCCCTGCAACAGGCAAGGGTTAGAAAAAACTTAAAGTAAATCAAATAGTGAAAAAAAAAATGTAAAAAAAAATATTTTCTTCAGTCACAAAATCTCTGCATCCCTGAACTGTATCAGATGCGGAGTTCAACAGGAACGCGTCCTCGTGGGAGAAAAGGGGGACAATGGGGGCCCCAACGCCTCGGTTTAAACTACAATCGGAAGGAACTTGCAACTTTTGTAATCCCATTTGAGACGCTGCAACGCATTGTTTTTTTTGCATCTCGCCATACCGCCTTACAGGAATAACGATCAAACTGTAGACCAGATGATTATAGGACCAAAGCTGCATTCTGGTTTTCCCTGACCCACAATAGAGATAACTTCGGCGTTTAAACTGCAGAGGTGGTTGCTCTCGTCAAAGAGTGTTCCACTCTGTCCAGCCAGGCAAAGGCAGTTGCAGGGTTTTCAAAAAAGTGAGTCTCATCATTAGTTGCGACACAAGGTTTTGCTGGGTAAAGCATTGCATAGGTAACAGCATACTTTCTGAGGCGCTTTTTCACCTCGGTAAATTTAGCCCTCCGGCGTTGCACTTCCGCAGAAAACTCAGGGTAAAAGGATATTCTTACATTATCAATTTTCATGAGGTCTCCGTTGGTTCTGGCTTGGTGTAATACTGCATCTCTGTCTTTGAAGTTGAGCAATTTAAAGAGGAATGGACATGGAGGTTCACCTGGTCTGGGTGGCTTAGCAGGGACTATTGTGAGCCCGCTCAAATGCAAACATTTTTGAGAATTTGTCAGCAAAGGTATTAGTAAGCCAGTCTTCTACGAAAGCTACTGGATTTTTCCCTTCTGCTTTCTCCGGGATCCCCACTGCTCTCACATTGTTTCGTCTAAGTCTGTTCTCCATGTCCTCTAAGCGGGCAGTATTGCCAGAGGAGTGAGACTGCACGTGTTGTAGTTTCCATAGCAATGGCGCCACTTCATCTTCCACATTGTCATCCTCCCCTCCAATGCTGTGGTATGGTCACACAGCTTCTGCATATCATGTCTGACTAGGTTAATCTCCAGTTTAACCCCCTTAATTTCTTTGGTCAGAGCAGTAATGGCAGTATTGCACAAGGTAACTGCAGACAGAATGTCCCGCAGTGTAGGTTCTGTGGCTCTGCTGGGCTAACTGTGCTCAAAACTGCAGGGAGGGGGACCTGTGTACTCACTGTCTCCCAGACGGACGTTTCTGTGGGAATCCCCTGCCAAGCTGCCCCTGGGTTATCCATCTCATCCTGCTCTGCCTGGTCCAGGAATAGGGAAGCGATCTTGGGAGGATTATCTTTGGTCCCGGGCTTGGAAAAGAACTTTTCAGAGTGCAGGGAGTGGCCGCCGTCTTACCCCACATGGTCCGCCGCCATTGGTGTGTCCTTTCTCCGCCGGGACATAGCTGCGCCGGAGATACGGGACCGGATTGTAGAGCAGGGTGCAGGGAACTTGCACAGCCAAAAGGTAGCCTTTGGAGCGGTCTCAGGAACAGGTTATCAGGTAATGAGCGGATATACTGCGAAGCTAGTGCCCTGTGCGTCCCACTCCATTAGCTGCAAGCCACGCCCCCCTCCATATGAATTTTAATGGCATCCCAGTCTTAGTCCGTAGGGTTAAATATTGAGTTGGCCCGTCCACAAGGTTTAGGAGTGTGTCTATGGGAATGTTTGACCATTCTTCCAGAAGCGCATTTGTGAAGTCAGGCACTGATGTTGGGCAAGAAGGCCTGGCGCGCAGTCTATACTCTAATTCATCCCAAAGGTGTTCTATCGGGTTGAGGTCAGGACTCTGTGCGGGCCAAATCAAGTTCCACCACCCCAAACTCACTCATCTGGGTCTTTGTGGACCTTGCTTTGTGCACTGGTCCAAATCATTTGGTGGAGGGGAGATTATGGTGTGGGGTTGTTTTTCAGGGGTTGGGCTTGGCCTCTTAGTTCCAGTGAAGGGAGCTCTTAAGGTGTTAGCATAGTAAGACATTTTGGACAGTTTCATGCTCCCAGCTTTGTGGGAACAGTTTGGGGATGGCCCTTTCCTGTTCCAACATGACTGTGCACCAGTGCATAAAGCAAGGTCCATAAAGACAGAGATGAGTGAGTTTGGGGTGGAGGAGCTTGACTGGGCTGCAAAGAGTCCCGACATCAACCCGATAGAACATCTTTGGGATGAATTAGAGCGGAGACTGCGAGCCAGGCCTTCTCATCCAACATCAGTGCCTGACCTCACAAATGCGCTTCTGGAAGAATGGTCAAAAATTCCCATAGACACACTCCTAAACCTTGTGGCCAGCCTTCCCAGAAGAGTTGAAGCTGTTATAGCTGTAAAGAGTGAGCCAACTCAATATTGAACCCTACGGACTAAGACTGGGGTGCCATTAAAGTTCATGTGCGTGTAAAGGCAGGCGTCCCAATACTTTCAATACATTTGGTAATATAGTGTATATATATATATATATATACACTATATATATATACATATATATATATATATATATATATATATATTGCAATTATGTATTGGGGAAGGGGAGAGGGGGCCAGAGCGAGGGCCAGAGGACTATAACATAAGGGGTAAAGGTCCGCTTTAATGATGTTTATGCATGTGCATCCAGAACTGGGCACACCATGCATTTTTGTGTCCTGGGGAGGCTGGGCTTAATATCAACTGCCTAAAATACAGTAAAACGCTTATTTAAAAAAAATATGGTTAAAGAAATACATGCATCTTTCTAAAAAAAACAACAGGTATGCTTTAGAGGGCCCTTTGAGCTGCTGTCCAGTAGAATTGTTAGATTTACTGTGATTAGGCATTTTTATATCTGCAGCATATGCTTTTTGTCATATTTTATGATTCTCCTACATACCATAGATGAACATAATGGGTTGAGATGAGTGGGAACAAAGCCTTCGGCAGTACATCAAATTGTCATGACTTTTCCGCTCCCCTCGGTGTTGTTGAGATTGACTTTACTTAAAATGTTTTCCTCACCGTGTGATGTTTACAACGGGGCATCAAGAGGCATTGATAAATATTGTCATTAGCATTAATTGCCTGATGTCTGCCGATTGTCCAGCCTCTCGGTCAGCCGCTCTTCTGGATCCAATAATGGATTTCATTTAATGAGTTATCACATGGAGGAATTTATCTATAACTCCTCAGCCCTGGAGACCAATAAAACAACCGTTCCATCTATCCCTATAATACACTGTAATCACACTTTTGGCATAAGGACCTCACGCCTACGTGAGACCATAAAGACCAAGAACGATTGTATTCATTAATGAGGGACTCCAGTCACCACTACTACAGTGATCGCAGCTGTCTTCTGGGTCCTACACCAAGTAGCTGCCCTTCTGCATAATGAATATAGACGGGTATTTGCTCGGCATTAGGGCCATTCACAGAGCTCCTTGTATTTTACTCAATAGATACAAGGAGTTTTCTGATTGGATGAGGTCGAGATTGTAATGTTATCGCCCACCTCTCTACCTTGTCCATTAAAAGAGCGCCTTGCATTTATTGAGAAAAATGCAAAGCCCTCTCTGATTGGCACCCGTGCTGGGCGACCGAACCCTGTAATTAGCCACTTAGCATCGGATCCCAAAGACAGTGGCGATCACTGTAGTAGTGGAGACTACTATAGTGATTTCCAGCCTCCAGAGGAAACCCACAGGTATGGAATATTCATACATACATTGGTCCAAGTTGGAAACCATACCATAATTCAGCTTTGAGTTCTCTAAATGTAACCACTTGTGTCAACTATGTCTTGGTTTCTGAAGATAGGAAGAAGGCCACTATATCAATTTGTTGACCTCCAAAGCCAGGAACCCATCAACGTTTGTTGTCTGAAATTGCCTTGTTTTAAAGGGCACCTGTGGACATCTAAAATGTACTTATTGTGTAAAGTTGAACACGAAAGAGCACCAAACAATTTTGTTGAGTGTCCAGAAATGTAAGTTGTTGATTTCACAAAAGGCCAAAAGATGAAAAATGACAGCCAATGCCTCAGGGAGAGAAGCACCCCAACCAGATTATTCTCAATATTCTGCTTCTTCCAGTCAGCACACAAGTTGTATAAGCAGCCCGAAAACTTGAGACCCCCCCTCCTCATTTGTGTAGAAACTACTGACCTGCAGACAGAACAGTCTTTCACCTACTTAATACTGATTTACCAGCCCTGATGAATGAAGATTTTTTTGGCCTCCGAAATATGTTGACTGTCAGTTGTCTTTCCCCCATTACAGAATTGAGAATTAAATTTCTAGGTTCTCAATGTGTGTGTTTGACACTCCTTCCGGCTCAACTATATATTGACTGTCCAGCTCTCAAGCTGGGTGGCCCCTATTTTTGGAGGAATCCCTGTTTTGTGGAGAGCTGTCAAACCTAGTTCACTGGTAAAGGACTTTCCACCAGCTCCTGTGGTCAATATCTTATTAGCCATTGGTCCACCGCTTTGATGGACAGTCTCCTTTGCCAATACTGACTTGCAGGATGTGAGAGGGGGCAGGACCATCTAATCTATCTTTATCTATAGCCAAAACTTGTTCTTTCCAGTTTGGGATACGGTGGGGAAAGGTTAGAACCATATTTAAGTTTTACTGCTATCTGGGTGGGGCTTTATTAGAGGGATCTTCCAACCCTAACCTGATTGCTATGACATGCCGGGAAGAAGAAATGGCCAATCATTGCTGCTAATGTATACTCATTTTCTATCTATTTATCTATCTATCTATCTATCTATCTATCTATCTATCTATCTATCTATCTATCTATCTATCTATCTATCTATCTATCTATCTATCTATCTATCTATCTATCTGTCTATCTATCTATCTATCTATCTATCCATCCAGTATATATAGTTACTATCATGTTTATTTATTATATTTTTTTATTTTTTATTAGATTAAACGTTTTTTTTAAGTGATCTTTAAGTGATAAAGCCCAATTGAATCTTCAGTTTACATCAGCTTAATACATTCTTACATTTAATACAAGTACAGCAAAACAAAAAATGTGCAAAGTCTTACAGTTACAGTTTTTGCTTTAGTCAGCCAAAGCCTAATAGAGAGCCCTGGCTCTCGGTGAGAAAGCAGTAGTCTCTCTGCAGATGTCCAAAATGCTTGCTGCTGAATCAGAGGCAGAACTCTCCGATTAGCGGATAGCATGAGTTTTGCTGATTGCAGAACTACTGGTCTGAACCAGCAGGGAGCATATTGGACCTCTACAGAGAGACAAAGTTGGACAAATAGACTCTAGATGGACTTTTTAGGCACCATAACACACATGGTCATCTAAAAATAAATATTTTATTTATACAAAAACATTAAAAAGACAAATGAGTGAAGTTAAAAAAAAATTTGTTCTAGCACCATCTGCTAGAAAAACCACCACATCACCATAACCATTCATAGGCCAAACTGTAACCAATGTTTTAAGTTTTTTAACTGTAAAAAATGTTTTAACTTTTTTAACTGTAGATTTTTTTTTTAACTTCACTCATTTGTCTTTTTAATGTTTTTGTATTAACAAAAAATTTTTTTTAGATGACCATGTATGTTGTGGTGCCGAAGAAGTCCATGTAGAGTCTATTTGTCCAATTTTGTCTATAATTTAGGATGTGGCACCCTTTTACTATATTAGCATCCACAGTACCACCCTGTGGGGATGTCTTGTTTTCATTCTTCCCTACAGAGAGACCACTGCTTCCACGCAGAGAGCAAGGGTCCTACTCTGCAACATGCTGGCAAGGGAAAGTAGTTTCTACTTAGGCTGTGGCTGCTTTCTAGATAGAAAGACCAATGAACACCTTCTGTTTTGATGCACCTGGAGTGTATCCTAAATGTCCATTTGGGCATTGAGTATTTTTGAAATGCCTCTTTAAACCATTCTTCTCACCCCCAGTAAAACCAGACCCACCGAGCGACTTGACTTTCAAGATCACAGATCAGGGAAAATTAAAAGTGCTGTGGTCTCCTCCGAAATCCTCAGCTCACAGGCTGCAGTACCAAGTGAAACAATATATCAACACAAGCGATAACAGTTCTCAGGTAAGAATTGCGTTTTACGCTCCAGCGAGATTTCATTAAAATGTTATTATACTTTATAATTGAGAATTTGGCGATGTCATTAAACTTTGTGACTAATCAGTGGGCTTATTACTGTCACATTGCTAGAGCTGCGATAAAACAGGGGTCGAATAGGGCATTGCATGCATTTCACAGTGTCCTAATTATGAAGAAACTTTGTAAATGTGAATCTTGTAACAACAGATACTTTGTAATTAAAGAAAATAATCATTATATGATACGTAACCGAGGACCTATGGATGCATCTAGAGAGGAGGAGGGGGCATTTATGTAGCCTGGTCAAGTGAACAAACTTCTGGTGAAATATCTGTATTAGAGGGCTCCAGTCTTACTGAAAAGCAGAATAATGTTTTAAAGCTGCACTCCAGCCTTCCCCTCAGTTTTGCACAGTTGTACCAGCTCCTCTCCTGTACTGTAATTGCTTACTCTCATTCTACTGCACACTGTGAGCTTCTCACAGTATGTATTTAAAAGTTGTTCAGCTTCATCTCTAAATGCTCTAAATCAGAAACTCTGTTACCTTCCTGTCTGCGTGGCAGTGAATGTCAGACATTTCCTAAATGACAGATTTGTTACAGCAGATATGTACCTTTCTGAATCTTTGATGTGAAGGCCTTAAGGAGCTTCTATGCTTTTCGCAAATATGTCTCCCAGAGGCTGATTCCTCCAGTCCTATTCTACTTGTAAATAGATCCCTGTGTAGAGGTAGATCCTTCTTAAGGTCTGTATGCTCTGCCTCGACTGTAAAAGGGGAAGAAGGTATACCCCTTTACAGAAGACAGACAGCAGAACCTTTTTGTCCAGAGCATCATCAACACAGCAAATGTGTCTATGCTGGTGATGCCTAATGTATTTGCTAAATTTGTGTAGTCGCCAAAAAGTGTACTTTGTAGAGCACAGTGTTAAAAAAAAAAAACACAATGCACCTTTCCGCATCCTTGATGTGAAGGGGTTAGAGAGCTTTTCCATAGTGTTAAAAAGTACTCCCATGGGCTGATCCCTCCAAGCCTATGCTACTTGTAAATAGACCCCTGTGTAGTGGTACATGCATCTTATAGGTCAGAAGCGAAACGTTGGAACATTGCACTGCTGTCCTGTCTGTATGCTCTGTCTTGACTGTAAAACTGGGAAGAAGATATACCCGCTTACAGAGGACAGACAGAGGACAGACAGCAGGACCTTTTTGCCCAGAGCATGTGTTTGCTAAATTGCGTGTAGCACAATACCCTACTTTCTAAAGCACTGTTTTCCAAAAAAAATAACTATATACCAGTGGCATCTGGTGGTATATTTGGGGGGGGGGGCAGCAAACAACTGACCCCTGGGGGTCATTCCCTTACACCAGGGACTGTCGCTCCTCTCTGCCCATACTCTGCAGGGCAGCAGCTCCTCCTCTATACAGATCCGCTCTTTCCTGGTGGCCGCAAAACTCTCCTGCAGCTCCGGAGCCTGCCTCCATACCGTCCCCACCCTCCCCCTCCCTCCTCCTCTTAGAGCAATGGGCTAGCTTGTCCTTTCGGCCAATTGGGACACAGGTCTCAGGACCTGCTTCCGGGAGGATTATCAGTGTGACAGTAGAGAATATTCCTTCGCTATTGTCACACAACTGGGTGGGCTCAGGGTGCAGTGCTCTGTACCCCAAGCCCACCCTTTTTTTGAAGCCTATTAGAGCCCCTGGCTCTAATCACGTGCTTCAAAAAAAAAAAAAAAACTTCATTGGAGTTTATGCGTGCACATGAATGGGGAGGGGGCGGCACCCGTGCTCCCTAAAGGTTGGGACGCCACTGCTATACACCTTTCTGAATCTTTGGTGTGCAGGGCTTAATTAACTTCTATACTGGTGGTCTTCAAACTGTGGCCGGGGGCCAGATGCGACCCTTTGCTTGCTTTAATCTGGCCCTTGGGGCACTATTTTCATCCAACAATGGGGCATAATTCCCCCCAACTGATACCAATGAAGGGACAGAATTCCTCCCAATGACAACAAAGATGGAGCACAATTCCTCCCAATGACACCAATAACGGGGCACAATTCCTCCCAATGACATCAATAACGGGGCACAATTCCTCCCAATGACACCAATAATGGGGCACAATTCCTCCCAGTGACACCAATGATGGGGCTTTGTTCATTCCCTCTGATGTTGGGACTTTTCTAATCCCAATGCCCACAGTCCGGCCCTCCTCAAGTCTGAAGGACAATAAACTGGCCCTTTGTTTAGAAAGTTTGGAGATCGCTGTTCTATACTGTTGGCAAGTTTGTCTCCCAGAGGCTGTTCCCTCCAGGCCTATCCTACTTGTAAATTGATCTCTCTGTGCTTCTTAAAGGTCAGAAATGAAATGTTGGAACTCTGAACTGCTGTCCTGTCTTTGTGGTCTGTCTCACAACTAAAAAAAGGGGGAAGAAGGTGTACGCCTTTACAAAGGACAGACAGCAGGACCTCTTAGAACAGAGCATATGAACGGTGCATGTTTACAGTAAAACATGTGGTGGCAGCTATCATTTGTGTGTGTAAAGGGTTAACTGGAGAATTAAGCAACCCCAATGATGATCACTCTCAGTCTGCTGGCACTTAGATTGTTGTCCTGTGGGCTGGAAAATCTCTGTGCAGGGTGAAGCTGAGCTGGCCATTGTTGTGCCTGAACCCAGAAGAAGCCAAAGAGAAGACACTGGCACCGGTGAGGGGGCTCATTGATGCCACGTTGAAGGTGAGTAATAAAGGGATTAGTTATAGTTTAAACAAGCTTTAGTAGGCTTTTAGCACTTCTCACAGCTTTTTGAAGGCCTGCTTACAGCTTGTTTAAATTGCCAGCCAGCACTACCATTAGGATGTGTGTTTAACACTCCTATACCAGAAATTGCGGTTTTCTAAAATACTTTAACATAGCTGCTTGAAGCTTGCTGAAAGCTTAGAAAAAATGCTCATAGAACCTTGAGGTTTATAATGCTTTTAAATGATGAATGCTGATTGGTTGCTCTGGGCTACTGCACTTTGCACATTACCGTTGCACTTTGCATTTATTGAATCTGCTTTTTTATAGTGTTTAAATTTGATTTTGGTGAAAAACGAACGAATTATTCCTTACAGACCAAGCTAGTCACAGGGGAAACCTTCACCGTCCTCGATGTGGCAGAGTCATGCTCACCGCTGGTGTTTGAAGTGCGTTGCCGGAGAAGTCACGGAGTCTGGAGTGACTGGAGTCTTCCTATGGTCTTTAATACACAAGGTTTGTAATACAAGTGAATATCTGGGGTTCTTGAATAAATACAGACAGTTGCACCATCAACAAAGAACAGGGGGGCACATAGCAAAAAAAAAAAAATCCTTATTTGTTTCTGCAGGAAAGAATTTGAGATCATTTGTAGTCATACCTTGGCAGCTAAAGGGGAACAAAATGGTTTTCCCTCACAAACAGTCAACTTGGGTGAGCACATTATTGGGTATTTGAACAACAATGAATATTGGCCAACTGATCCACTCTTAATGCCCCCCAGAAGCCCTGATGAAGGGGATATACTAAAACCCAGAAACTTGTCGGGAACAGATTGGTTGTGAGGGATGAGTGGTACAGAATTTGCCCGGAGATGGGCTTTAAGCTTCCCACAGATGAGAATGGCAGGCAGTGAGAGCACTTAGATACCCGCTGAAAATTTCCTTCCTGACTCCACATTTGACATGGTTTTTGCCTTTTCTTTCAATGGGACTAATGCATCACAACTTTGAACCAAGCATTTGACTCACAGTGTGGGGTAGCCAGTGCTGGATTTATAAGGGTGCAAAAGGGCAACTGCCCCAGGCCCCCTGACAGATGGGGTCTCCCTCTGTACAAAAAAAATCTAAAACAATATAAAAAAAATGAAATAATATAGTTTAAAAAAATTAAATAATATAAAACGTATAATCTTATAAAAAATTTTTTTTTTATTAAATAATACTTAATTTTTATTATAGGCATCTTGGGAACAAAGATTTTGCTGGCCATCCTCTGTAAAAGTTTTTAGTCTGGATTGGTATATTGTATTGTTTTTAAAAAAAATTGTTGGCAGTTCAAGCGAACCACAGAAGAAGATATTCCCATTTATGGAGGACAGACAGCAGGACCTTTTTTGCCCAGAGCATTTTTTTAGTGAGACTGATGCACCACAACTGTGAGCCAAGCTTTTGGCTCACAGTATAGGGTATTCAGTGGCAGATTTATAAGGAAGCAAAAGGGACAGCTGCTCTGGGCCCCCTAACAGATTCCCCTCCCCCATACAAAAAAAATATAAAACAAATGAAATAATATAAAAATAATTTTCTTTTAATAAATGTATCTTAGGAACAAAGATTTTGCTGGCCACCATCTGTTTTTACTCCGGACTGGTATATTGCATTGTTTTTAAAAACAAATTTTCCAGTTGAAGCGAACGACATATAGAGCATTACGATGGCTCACGTGTGTATGCATGCATGACCTCAGAATGACGTTGGGTTATGCATTTTAAAAATGTGTAACTGTCATTGAGATTGTAAACCAACTCTATGTATGAGGGGCCCCCCAGAACCTGAAGTGCCCCGGGGCCCACAAGGTCTAAATTTGGCCCTAGGGGTAGCCCCTTGACTTGAATGGGCGAGTTTGACCGGCGCTTCTTGCCGACCTAACATGCTATGTTAATTTTACCGGAGACCATGGCATGTGAACAGTCCCTCCTGCTGTACTGTAGAGGTGTTAGGTGGGCCATCAGGGGACAGTAAAAGCACAAATATCCCACCTGTTTTTACTGCCCCCCCCCCAACTGGCTTTCCATATGGAAGAGGCCTTACATACGATCTAATTAGAAAATTCTGGAACTCAATCTTCCCTGGTGCTTTGAAAGGTTAGATAAATAATGTGTTGAGTTGGCACGCTAATCCTCCACAACCGGAAGAAAGCCTGTAAATGCAAACACAAAATGTTTTTATTTTTTTCTGCATTGTCATTTAATCCATACAGTGCATTATGTTAAAAAAAGAAACTGCAATCAAAGGATAACTGTACTTTTAAAATACATTCAGAATATCCGAAACAATAAATGAGCCCAGCAATTGCATTAACAGCACATATTCAATCCTGGAGTAAAAACATTTAACAAAATAACAGTGTGGCGCTATATATTGAACAATTACAAATGGATCCACAACTATGAAGTGAAAAAACAACCATCTACAATGGGCAAGAATCAGGGCCGTTTTTAAGGCAGGGCAAAATTGGCAGCTGCCCAGGGCCCTGTCATTGTTGTAGGGCCCAAAGCAGCTGCCTCATACTTGCCAACTATGCTGGTTTAAATTCCCTCGTTACTTGAGGTTTTAGTCCCGTGCTGTGTCCCAATATCTCAGTGTGAAGTGCTGCTACTAATGCTGCCCAGCTCTGCCCTTTTGTTGTGTACACATGACTCACCCGCAGATCCTGTGTTTACATGTAAATTATCGGCATTCATATGTAAATAGTGGCGGCCGGCGGCATTGATATGTATATCATGACCCCTGAGGTCATATCCACAGTGATCTCTAACAGCAAATCAACAAGCAGAAATCATGTGCTGTAACCTCTAGCAACTAATCAGTGAGACTTAATGTGTGCTGTAACCTCTAGCAACCAGTTAGTGAGCGGTAATGATACACTGTAACCTCTGGCAACCAATCGCAATCGCTGCCTGGTCTGATTCAGTAAACTGATTTTGAGTCCAGAGGCTATTTATTGTATGTCTCAGAGCAGGTGGAAAGAGAAACTGCATGGGGGGGGGGGCAAGAAAAGTTTTGCCCAGGGTCCAATCAATATTAAAGATGGCCCTGGCAAGAGTGGATAATTTAAAAAATGTGAAAAAATTTGAAAAAGAGTAAATTATATTAATATAAAGAATGGTTTTAAGGTGAATGAAAAAACATCCTAATAAAGTCCAATAAAATCAACTGAACATTGGCAAATATGTAAAAGTCTCTCGTGCGCTGTTCCACTTGACCCTAAAGGTGCAATCAAGGTGATAAGGTTGGCACGCTTACCAGACTCGCATCCAAAGGATTGAATGGGACTATCTTTGAATAATTTATATCTCAACATCCCCACCAGCAAAATAGCCCCCCCCCCCCCCCCCCACAACAACATTTTTTCCACTTAAAGAGTTTTAGCAATTAAAGTATAACTAAAAGCAAATATTTTTTTTCCGTTTTGGATAGAGTGGAGAGGGATTAGAACCCATGTCAGTTGTTATTGCTGTCTGTTCCCCCGTAGGAGATTCACCCTCTCTATTTGTCCTGTTTACCATTATATTTAAAAGTGAAAATAAAATAAAATCCCAAATTTTGGGTTGTCTCCAGAAAAGTAAGACAGAGGATATCTTCCAATGTGGACACTAGTTCTGGTGATGAAGGGGTCCCCAAGGAACTCCCTTAATTTGCAGGGATTTCCTCTCACTTCCTGTTTGGCTATGGGACAGGAAGTGAAGGGAAATCTCCACAATGGGACACAGATGGAGAAAAAAAAAATCTGACAGGGGTTATAACCCTCCCTTACTATATCCAAAATGAAAGAAAAAAAAAGTTTTGCCCATGGTTTTACTTTAATCAACCGAGACATTTTGAATTGAGGGAGAAAACCAAAGCTTCTATGGGAAATTTACCAATATAAAATATATTATCTCCATGCGGACAGTGATGTTTTTGAGACCCGAATCCATGTTCAGTTGAACCCGGAAGGAAGCTGTCAGTCAACTGCGGCAGGACAATTCCCCACCCCGCAGTTGCATGTGCCCAAAGGGGTCAAGGAAGCTTGTGATATCATTGACTGGCCATGTGGCCATATTAGGTCAATAATGCCACAAGCATCACTACCCCTTTCTGTAGCGGTAGCTAAGGGGAGGGGAATGCCCCATCCGCAGCTGATTGGGCCACTTCCTTCCAGGTTCAGCCAAACATGGGTTCAGATTGAACCCAAGCTAATTCCCACTAATAGTTGGATGGTGTCTAACAAAAGATGGCTTCATCCTTCTGGGGAGAAAAGCAGATGAAACCATTGTTATTGGGAGTGCAGTGTGATCTCTATGAGAGGTAATAAATACCTGGAAATGTTACGCTGACACATTACTGAACATGCATGCACTTTACATTTAAAAAAATATCTGATGACAGGTCCACTTTAGCGGAACCATGGATCATTCCACTTTTTGCTGTGGTGTAGTCCGAATCTTCACAGCTGCAGGAACCTTTGATATCCCTAACCCTGCCATTATATTTTCTTGTAGGTGGCTTCTACTTCCCACAGAAGGTTCTTATCGGAAGCGGCTCCGTCTCCTCCATTTTCTGTACGTTCTGCCACAACAACCAGAAGGTTCCATCAAGGAGTATCACCTGGGGCCTGGGCCTGGCCGAGGAGATCCCGCCACACCAATATACAGCCGTAAGCGATTATGTTGGGAAAGTCACGTTAAAAAATCTAAACCCGACAAAGCCGAAAGGGAAGTTCCAGTATGACGCCTTGTACTGCTGTGTAGACGGGATCGGCTGTCAGCCTCGCTATGCCGAAATGTATGTCATAGGTGAGAATTTTTGGTCGGGTGCCTGAACGATCTGTGCTCACAGTGATCAGCGATCAGTTATATTGTTTATTTTTTTATTTTTAGAGCTGAATGCCGGATCATTTTAATTTTTTTTTTTTAACCTGTCATCACACATAAAGCAACGCACTAGGAAGTGCTTGCACATGCTTTCCTTTCATTACAAAAGTGTTTTTCTCTGCCTTATGGACTTGGAGCGTACTATATGTAAATCTTGACTTCCACACAAAAAGAAGTCTATGTATAAAATGTTTGTTGGATGAATGTCAGAAACATTAGTTGTAAGCTGAACTAAATTTCACTGTATGCTTTCAAATAAATTAACTCCTATATCATCAGCGCCGTCTACTGGCCAAAATGTGGCATGTTTTCTCATTGAGGTATTTCAGAGGATTCTACCACGCTTTGGCCACTAGATGGAGCTGATGATGCAGGAATTAATCGATTTGAAAACACACAGAGAAATTCAGTTTGGCTTGCACAAATGTTTTAAAAATAGATTCCCTAGAGTTGTGACACTCCACCATGTACAGATTCCTCGTGCCCAGGGTGTCCTGGATAGCAAAGCAATAAGACCACCAAATAATTTGGTGGAGGTGTACAAAGCAAGGTCCATAAAGACATGGATGAGCAAATTTGGGGTGGAGGAACTTGACTGGCCTGCACAGAGTCCTGACCTCAACCTGAAAGAACACCTTTGGGATGAATTAGTGCCTGACATCACAAATGCGCTTCTGGAAGAATGGTCAAACATTCCCATAGACACACTCCTAAACCTTGTGGACGGCCTTCCCAGAAGAGTTGAAGCTGTTATAGCTGCAAAGGGTGGGCCAACTCAATATTGAACCCTACAGACTAAGACTGGGATACCATTAAAGTTCATGTGCGTGTAAAGACAGACGTCCCCATATTTTTGGTAAACGTGGTGTATATATATAATTTAAATGGCTTACATGCCCACATGACTTTTTTTTTTACAATAGAATAGAAGCAGGTATTCCCCCTCCCCCGAGTCACCCCTTGTCTTTACCCCCCACCTACCTTCCAGTATTGCCCCGTTATAGACAATACAGAACCAAGTTTTATTTTGTGGTGTTAAGTAATTTATATGGAATTTGTTAATAATAACAAGAGACGCAATAAAATAAATCCCCTGCAGCCAGTAACAACAGACTCATAGTAAAAATCAAACCCTCCCCCCCCATCCCAACAACAGTGGACCCCCCTACCCCAGCAACAATACATCCCCAGCAACAATGCCCCCCCCCCAAGCAACAATAGATCCTCCAGCAACAATCAATCCTGCTCAGCAACAACAGACACCCCCAGGAACATCCACCCTCCAGCAACAACATAAGACCCCAAAGAAATAATAGATCCCACACCAGCAAAATAGCCCCCCCCCACACACACAACAATGGATCCCCCAGCAACAATAGACCCCATGAGCAACACTGGACCCTCCTTCCCCAGCAACAATAGATCCCCAGCAACAATTGATCCCACCCAGCAACAACAGACCTTCCTCCAGCAACAATAGACACCCCCAGAAACAACCACTCTCCAGCAACAACATAAGACCCCAAAGAAATAATAGATCCCCCACCAGCAAAATAACCCCCCCCCCCACACAAACACACAATGAAAGATCCCCCAGCAACAATAGACCCCATGAGCAACACTGGACCCTCCTTCCCCAGCAACAATAAATCCCCCAACAACAATTGATCCTTCCTTCAGTACCAATAGACATCCCCTAGGAATACCCCCCCTCCTACTATCAACATAAGACCCCCGAGCAACACTATAGCCCCCAAGCAACAATAGAACCCCCAGCAGCACGCATAAATACACCCTTCAGCACAGTGTTTTTCAGAGGAGAATTGCAGGTGTGCCGTGGGAAGCGTCGGGAGGGGAGGGGGGCTGACCCGAGCTATAGCCCCGAGTGGGCCCCCAAAAAGCCCCGGGTCTCGTAGTGCTCGTTTTACATTATTGGCCACGAGTCCAGGGCGGCAGGCCGATCCTCCGCTGACCTCTACTGCAGCCGCCACACTGGTTGCTAGGATCGCCTGCCGCCTGGCGTCTGGCAACCAGTGACGTTTTGACATCGCAAGGAGAGAATGAGGCGAGGCCCCAGCATTCAGACGCTCCGCGCCTAGTGACTCAATTTTGGCTCCAGCTCCACCCACCTCCTCCCAACTCCCTCCATCTTCTCCAGCGCCACGCGATTCAGAGCCTAAGCCTGGGGGATGGGAGCAGGAGCACCACACCACACGTCTGAGAGAAGAGCCTGTCCAGTGTCCACCTGCACCTGCCTGAGCCTGAGGTGAGGCGGCCTTGCTGGCCTGTATGAAGTGCTGCTGGGGAGGGAGGAGTTAACAACGCTTGTCCCAACTCTGCCCCATGCTGCCCACTACTATGTCCAGGCTTTGGGATAGGCTGTACATACAATCTATAGATGTGTGAGATAAAATTTTAGAAAGTGCTGATGGGAATAGGATATGACTGGCTGTGATTTGATTTTCAGATTATCTGTATGTATATGTACTGATCCAGGTGTCGGGGGCATTCTAATGCCCTGTACACACGATCGGACATTGATCGGACATTCCGACAACAAAATCCATGGATTTTTTCCAACGGATGTTGACTCAAATTTGTCTTGCATACACACAGTCACACAAAGTTGTCGGAAAATCTGATCGTTCTGAACACGGTGATGTAAAACACGTAGGTCGGGACTATAAACGGGGCAATAGCCAATAGCTTTCGTCTCTTAATTTATTCTGAGCATGTGTGGCACTTTGTCCGTTGGATTTGTCTACACACGATCGGAATTTAAAGGATCGGATTTTGTTGTCGGAAAATTTTATAGCCTGCTCCCAAACTTTGTGTGTCGGAAATTCCGATGGAAAATGTCCGATGGAGCCCACACACGATCGGAATTTCCGACAACAAGCTCCGATCGCACATATTCCATCGGAAAGTCCGACCGTGTGTACAGGGCATAAGGATTTATTTTTGCAGAAGTAAAAATAAATAAGTTCTTCGCCACAAAAAATAGTTAAATCTTTTCAGGTGTGCCGCAGATTTTTTTACATCTTTTTGGTGCGCCGCAAGACAAAAAAGGTTTTAGAAACACTGCCTAGAAACCCCAGTACCCCTTGCCAGTGAATAGATATTCTCAGCTGCACACAGCTCAACCAATCCGATGTATCAATTACATGTTTTTTTCTTCATACAGATCTCCCAAAATCTCACTTATCTAACAACACAAAGCAATTCCACGTATTGAGTGTCAAGCAATCTTCTATTCCATAGTAAGTAAGTAATCTCATGTACTTAGCACTCGTGTACTTACAACCATGGAACAGAAGATTGCTTGACACTCAATACGTGTAATTGCTGTGTGTTGTTAGATAAGTGAGATTTTGGGAGATCTGTATGAAGAAAAAAACGTGTAATTGATACATCAGATTTGTTGAAAAGTATATATATAAATATAAATATTTATTTAGTATAAGGTCTGTTTGATGATATTTGCTTGATTCCTGGCATATTTGAAAGGTACTCTTAAAGTCTAGTTTTCAATTCATAATATAGACCAGGGGTATTGAATTAAATTTTACAGAGGTCCGAATCTCACGTTTGTGTGAAGACTCCTTCACATCACCCCCCCCCACAGAACTGCCCCTTTTACATCACCTGCCCCCACCGCCCTCCACATCACCCCTCCTCCCCACAGTACTGCCCTTCTTCACATCACCTGCCCCCACCCCCCTTCACATCACCCCCCCCTCCAACAGCACTGCCCCCCTTCACATCACCCCCCACCCACATCACCAGCCCCATTCACATCAACCCCTCACACACACAGCACTGCCCCCTCACATCACAAATCCCCCCACAGTAGTGAGATCTGCTGTCTACACATTACCTGCATTCCCTTCACATCACCTTCCCCCACAGCACTGCCCCTCGTTACATCACCCTTACATCACAAATCCCCTATCCCCCAGCAATGTGCTCTGCCCTCTTTACACCCCTACAGCACCGCCCCCTCTCAAATCACAACCCTGCCTCATCACAGTCCCCCCATAGCACCGCCTACCTTCACAGTCCCCCCAAAGCACCGCCTACCTTCACATTCCCCCCATAGCACCGCCTACCTTCACAGTCCCCCCATAGCACCGCCTACCTTCACAGTCCCCCCAAAGCACCGCCTACCTTCACATTCCCCCCATAGCACCGCCTACCTTCACAGTCCCCCCATAGCACCGCCTACCTTCACAGTCCCCCCATAGCACCGCCTAACTTCACAGCCCCCCACAGCACTAACCCCCCCCCCTTTTACCCCCCAAAGTAGTGTACTTTGCCCTCTGGATATCCAGCCAGCCTCCCCCCTCCAGCAATACCTCCTCTCACATCACCCCCCCCCCCCCCCCAGTGTCATCTGCCCTTCACTCTCCTACCTTAGATCGAGCAGAGGTCGGGAGGCACAATGGTAATATCCCGGGTGCGGGAGGCACAGCTCTGCATTGGACGGGAATAAGAGCTACCGGTTGCTTTTCATATATAACCAGCAAGTGATTGATGGCTAGGATGCAGGGTGGTCCTTCAGCATTCAGCTTACTAGCGCCCCCCCCCCCCAATGCAGAGCTGTGCCTCCCAACATGCAGAGAATGACAGGGACCAAGGCTGGGGAAGAGAAGCGGCTCCTAAATGACACAACTGCAGGTCCGGATAGGACAGTGGCACGGTCCTGATCCAGCCCGTGGTCCGCCATGTAAACCCTTTCAATTATGGCCATAATATTATTATTATTATTATCATACGGATATACATATAACGCCAACACTTTGTGCAGCCCTTTACAACATGAGGGCAGAAGATCAGTTACAATACAATTCAATACAGGAGGAATCAGAGAGCCCTGCTCGTTAGAGCTTACAAGATCGGCTCATCACGTGACGTCTGTCATTGGCTTTCACAATAGCTACCACCCTTTTGCCGCTGCACTTATGTGTTGGGTGGTCATAAAGGGGTTGAGTTATTTTATATTATGGAGAATATAAGAGGAGGAGCTGTGACACACAAGGGTGGGCGGAGACACAAAACTTCCAGGTGTACAAAAAATGTGGAAATATGGGGGGAAGATCTCACTGTTGGAGTGTCAGGTGCGTGTATGGAGATCGAGATGCTAAGAGGGCTCCCTTTGCGGCTAAGTGCAGTGCGTTCCTGGAGTTGGGAACAGGAAGCACGGTGCCCAAAGAAGCATGGTTGGCCAGGTGCTTGTTTGCAGTCCGATGAGCTCAGCCACTGAGGGATGACTGAGCTGGCAGAGCAGAACTTGCTGTGTTCAGGTAAACAGAGAAACCAGGAGACAGGCCAGGGGTCATACACAGATAAGTCAGTCCAGAACATACACAGGGGCGAGCCAAGGTCATACACAGGCAGGGTCCGGTTACAAGCCGAAGGTCAAGTCGGGGGATCAGGAAGCAGAAGCAGAGTCCGGGAGCAGGCCAAGGGTCAAACCAGGAGATCAGGAAGCGAGGTCAAGGCAAGCCGGGTCACAACGGGTAATCACAGACCAGGAAGCAAGGTCAAGGTACACAAGGGAGCTGAGGAGATAATCCAGCAATGTCCTGTGGTCACAGGCTGGCTTAAATAGGGCCACTGGTGCCAGCGTCTGTCACGCCACTTGTGCACCATCGCGCATGCGCCGTATTGCGCGTGCGTATTGCGCCGATGCGCGCCAGCGTGCGCCAATGCACGCTGATGCGTGGCACACGCGTGGTGCACGTCTTGGGACCCTCCGTGGGCGTCCATGAATGTTCTGGGCAACATTGCCAGTACCGTGACAGCCATGTCCCTGACATGAAGCGTCTAAGACCTATAGGAAGCCAGGGCCTGATTTAGCCCTTTAAGCTCCACCTATAACTAAAATATTTCATTTTGGGAGACTAATGTAACCCCTTAATTAATTGAAGTCAGTGTAGAGCTCCTTGCCCCCAATTACTATTCTCTGCATGTCACAGCTGATCTTTGTAAATCTTAACTCTTTGTCTATTTTGTTTGCCAGACTAATATATTTTTGTTGGACTATTTGGCAGATGTTAATATAAGCATAACGTGCGAAACTGATGGAAAGTTCACAGCTATGACCTGTAGGTGGAGTTCCAAGCAAATTTCATCTCTGAAGGACAGCGTCTGGACATTCCGATCCTACCAGTGAGTGGACAACGGGAAGGGGTTGATTGTGTACGGATAGTGGGTGGCTGTCCTCCAATGTACTTTGTGCTGACAGCTGCTCAGTGATCCCCAGGAGGGGGGAAAATGACTGTTTCAATCTACATATGAAATTGATGATCATTAGCACCTGCTTGGTATAATTGGTTAATCATACACCTGGGACCTGACCCTAATCCTACAAAATCCCTGACTTTGTGCAAGTGTACAAGTGTAAGAATTGATGCTGGTTTGAAGCCAAAGGGGAGTCAAATATTGATTTACTTTAGATTTTTCTTCTATTCGCTCACTTTGCCTTTTGCAGATTGACAAAAGCAAACTATTAAAAAATATGTTTTTGAAATCATTCTTACTTTACAGCATTTATTCACACCTGTCTAAAACCTTTGCACAGTACTGTATGATTCACTCTATTTCCCATGAATGAATTGGATTTTGCTCCCATTCGCAGAGAACAAGTACATGCAGTTCCACAGGACCAATAGCTGCATTTTTCTTTTTACAAATGCATAACCATAGTTGTGCCAGATGTTCCTGTGTGGCGCAGTTTCACCCTGTTTAAACCCCTCATATTTCAAAAAAAATTTGTAAAAGTAATTAATAAAAAAATTAAATTGCAATAAATAATAAAAACTACTGACATCGTCCACTGCTCTACTGACACCGTCCACTGCTCTACTGACACCGTCCGCTACTCTACTGACACCGTCCACTACTCTACTGACACCGTCCACTACTCTACTGACACCGTCCGCTACTCTACTGACACCGTCCACTGCTCTACTGACACCGTCCGCTGCTCTACTGACACCGTCCGCTGCTCTACTGACACCGTCCGCTACTCTACTGACACCGTCCACTACTCTACTGACAGCATCCACTGCTCTACTGACACCGTCCACTACTCTACTGACACCGTCCACTACTCTACTGACACCATCCACTGCTCTACTGACACCATCCACTGCCCTCCTGACACTGTCCACTACTCTACTGACACCGTCCACTACTCTACTGACACCATCCACTGCTCTACTGACACTGTCCACTACTCTACTGACACCGTCCACTACTCTACTGACATTGTCCACTGACCTCCTGACACTGTCCACTGCTCTACTTACACTGTCCACTGCTCTACTGACCCCATCCACTGCCCTCCTGACACTGTCCACTGCTTTACTGACACCATCCACTGCCCTCCTGACACTGTCCACTGCCCTCCTGACACTGTCCACTGCCCTACTGACACCGTCCACTGCTCTACTGACACCATCCACTGCTCTACTGACACTGTCTACTGCTCTGCTGACACCGTCCACTACTCTACTGACCCCATCCACTGCCCTCCTGACACTGTCCACTGCTTTACTGACACCATCCACTGCCCTCCTGACACCATCCACTGCTCTACTGACACTGTCTACTGCTCTGCTGACACCGTCCACTGCTCTACTGACACCGTCCACTGCTCTACTGACACCATCCACTGCTCTACTGACACCATCCACTGCTCTACTGACACCGTCTACTGCTCTACTGATACCATCCACTGCTCTACTGACACCATCCACTGCTCTACTGACACCGTCTACTGCTCTACTGATACCATCCACTGCTCTACTGACACCATCCACTGCCCTACTGACACCGCCAGTATAAATACACATGCACACACACATATGTGCACAACTAAGTGATATTCTTCAACTTGTTTTATAGGGATATGAGTTACTGTATTGAGACGAATATAAGATACGGCGACTCTGCTGAAAAAAGCTGCACATTGCAGGAGGACGGATTTTACAGATGTGTTTTTAGCACGATTAAAGCCACGTTCAGTTATATTATGTGGGTGGAGATACAACACCCTCTGGGGCGGCTACGGTCTGTACCTGTCTGCGTCATTCCCAGAGATGAAGGTAAGCGAAGATTTCATTTGCTTCAAACCGAATCAATACTCTTTGCAGAATGTACCCGATGTCCAGCCATCTTGTTCTGTAGACCCATTATCTTCCAGGCCATGGGACCGCACTGTGGATATACTACAGTAGAAGGAAATATGTAGCCCTAGGCTTTTTATAGATATAAATGTGAATACCATGAGCTTAATATACATTATCTTTAGTTATTGTTAAAGGATAACTGTATGCAGAAACTAAAGTTATCTTCCCTACCTACCTTTCTGAACAAAGGTAACCCTCCTGTCTCTGCCCCAGATGTATACTTACCTACATGTTACAACCCTGGCCTGTTACAGTCTTCACACCCCGTGGTCAAAATCCAATTTCTGCTGGTCATGAATGCTCAGTCAGTACTGATACACAGGTATAGTGCGGTCTCCAAAGATGACCCCATGGAGGTCTACAGGTATCAACTGCACAGGTCAGCGGAGGGATAGATATTGGCCACAGATGCCAAAAAGGTTTGGCTTGAACTTTAAAGAGACCCTGTTATATAGGATTATATATGCATGTAATGTATTTTATGCATATAATTTACCTGTAAAAGACATCTAAAAAGGCCTAAGACTGGGCTGCGCCATCTTGGGGGTAATTTTAGTACCCCTGCTGGCTTGAGCTATTCTCCATGACACTCTGTCATGAGGGCCACGTTCCTGAGACCGAAGTAGTGGGGAGGCCTCCCTTGCACCTCGGGTCCTTAAAGCCTCTGGAGATGGAGACAGAGACTTGGTGGACACTGAGTGGCACGGGTGCCAGGGGTGCGGAGCCTTAGTCCGAGACCTGAGCCGAGGTCAAGTCCAGTTGGGCAATTAAGCATAAAAGGGTTAATCCCAAGAAGACAGATCACACACCAGCACAGGAACAAGGGGGGGGGGGGGGGCTGAAGATAATCCAGCAATCTGGCAGTGTCTGGGCTGGGCTTATATAGAGAACTTTTGGAGTCACTTGCTGTGCGCCTCCTTGGTATTTTCCCGCCTTTTTCCATCATGTTGAGGTCACTTCCTATGCACGTCCTGGGCATTTTCCTGCCCTTTTCCATCAAGTCTTCTGCGCAGGTGCGGGTTGGCGGCCTGGGGCGTCTTTGGCGCATGCTCAGTTGGCACGGATTTCCTCCTGCGGCAACGCGCCATTGGTGCATGGGTAGTAAGCCCTGGACTCTTACACACTCTTTAGTATTCATCTTCCCTCCTCTTCTAGCAGCTACATAAAAGTTTACACCAGGATGTGGTGGAGGAGCTGGGCCAGTACAGGCAGCAATTAGACCCTCCCAGAGGAGGAGAGGGCTATGACCTGGGAGGAGGAATTTTGGCTGTGCTACAGAATCTACTCTACTCAGGGAATGGCTGGATTCCCAAGAAACTTCAAAGGCACATTGCAAGTGAAAGAGAAATAAAATGGTACATGTAATTATTAAGGCTCCGTTCACACTGTGTAGGTGTGATGGAGTGGGCACAGGTTTTCCAGGTGGTCTCATGCGTTGTGAACAGGGCAGCCCATTCATTTTCAATAGGCTGCCTTATGCACGGGAAACCTGAAAAGAAGTCCCTGACCTTTTTGCCAAATCGTGCCACACCGAACTTCATGATGCTGTAGCACCATGTGTTTTGGCAAGCAGGAAAACACTCATGTTGGCAGATGTGTAGGGGTGGCTTTAAAGTGGACCTTCGGTCATTTTTTCAACTTTCCATCTATTACACGGACAACTTGTGCAATGTCCTTTTTCTTTAATAAGAATTTTCATTTTTTTGAATATCATTTATGAGTGGCATTACATTCCGTATTTTTTAGTGTTGTTACGCCTTAGTATGAATTTTAGTGGAAGGTACTGCGGTACCAGGGAATGGTGTATGGGCAAATGCAGAACAATGTAGGGATCATAAAAAGGAGAGACGGGATTTGGCTTTTTATTTGATTTTTTCTCTTAAATAAACAAACATCTTAATAAATGAATATGTGTTAAGCTGAGTGTATAAATGTATTTATCTAAAAAAAAATGTATAACAATTAAAGAGAATGAACATTTTTTTAAAGAGAAAAATTGTGAGTTTTGTAATGAAAAATGGAAATGGAAAGGTTCTATTTAGAAATTTTCTTAGCATGTTGATAGGGAAGGGGGGTGGGAAGAACTGTATAAGCAAACAAATATAAGCAGATTGAACTCCAAACTTTTCTTTGTGCACTTTCTAAAACATTTTTGAAAAGTTAAAAAATTCTTTCCCATTCTTATGGACATGTTGCCACCTGCTGGTGTGAAGCGGAAGCTCAGTATGGCACAGTGGATCAATAGGCTTTTTTTAAACTATAACACCAGGGCAGTGGTGGTCAACTTTCTTGATCTAGAGGGGGCTCAAGTGTGACCCCCGACATCACCAAAGGGTCGCACATAAAATGATATTCCGTTTTAGAAACAGTAGACACCTAACAGGATGTGCTCAAAGACTAAGGATGTAAGAGCAGCTAGGATGTGGAATTCCCTTCCACAGGCGGTGGTCTCAGCGGGGGGCATCGATAGTTTCAAGAAACTATTAGATAAGCACCTGAACGACTGCAACCTACAGGGATATACAATGTAATACTGACATATAATCACACACATAGGTTGAACTTGATGGACTTGTGTCTTTTTTCGACCTCACCTACTATGTAACTATGTAACTATGGGCTTGATACAAGAGATGGTCAGAGAATGCAGACATGATACAAGAGATGGTAAGATACTGCAGACATTATTATTATACAGGATTTATATAGCGCCAATAGTTTGCACATTGCTTTACAACATGAGGGCAGACAGTACAGTTACAATACTATTCAATGCGGGAGGAATTAGAGGGCCCTGCTCATTAGAGCTTACAATCTAGGACATGATACAAGAGATGGTTGGAGACTACAGACATGATACAAGAGATGGTCAGAGACTGCAGACATGATACAGGAGATGGTCAGAGACTGCAGATATGACACAAGAGATAGTCAGAGACTGTGGACATGATACAGGAGATGGTCAGAGACTGCAGACATGATACAAGAGATGGTCAGAGAATGCAGACATTATAAAAGAGATGGCCAGAGACTGCAGATATGATACACGGATAGTCAGGGACTGCGGACATGATGCAAGGATGGTCAGAGACTGCGCACAGGATACAAGAGATCGTCAGACTGCGGACATGATACAAGAGATGGTCAGAGACTGTGGACATGATACAAGAGATGGTCAGAGAATGCAGACATATTACGAGAGATGGTCAGACACTTCAGAGATGATAAAAGAGATGGTGAGAGACTGCAGACATGATACAAGAGATGGCCAGAGACTTCAGACATGATACAGGAGATGATCAGAGATTGTGGACAGGATACAAGGATGGTCAGATTTCAGGCATGATACAAGAGATGGTCATAGATTGCAGAGATGATACAAGAAATGGTCAGAGATTGCAGACATGCTGCAGGAGGCTTTCAGAGACTGTGAATATAATATATAATATAATATAAAAATGGGCGAACAGGCAGGATTTTTAATGCAGAAGAGACATGCTTTGTCTCCTCTGTATTAAATTAACCTACCTGCCTGTCCCTCCCTGTACAGTGAGTTGTGAACGCGCACCCCAATGTACAAATTCAGTAATGCTGAAGCTGACTAAACTCCGGCTCATGTGCAGAAGTGACATCATATTGGCCCGGCGATCAATACCCGCTCAAAGATGTCATTGGCTGGTGGTGAGCTCCAGGACGCCACATTGCTGGACTGAAGGTGAGTTTTGTAATGAAAAATGGAAATGGAAAGGTTCTATTTAGAAATTTTCTTAGCATGTTGATAGGGAAAGGGGGTGGGAAGAACTGTATAAGCAAACAAATATAAGCAGATTGAACTCCAAACTTTTCTTTATAGGTTTGTATGGAGTAGGAAAGTTTTCAAACCCATGTCAGTTAATTTTTTTCTGTCTCAGTTCAGTTACAAAGTTACATGGTTGGTAAGGTTGAATAAAGATACCAGTCTATTCAGTTCAACCTGTGTGGGTGTGTACATGTGTGTGTTTAAGTCAATATGATTTCCCATATCCCTGTATATTGCACTCACTGAGATGCCCAAATAAGAGTTTTTTTAAATGATTAATACTTGAGTTCCACATCCTTACCGTTCTAATGCCCCGTACACACGGTCGGATTTTCCGACGGAAAATGTGTGATAGGACCTTGTTGTCGGAAATTCCGACCGTGTGTAGGCTCCATCTGACTTTTTTCATCGGAATTTCCGACACACAAAGTTTGAGAGCAGGCTATAAAATTTTCCGACAACAAAATCCGATCCTTTAAATTCCGATCGTGTGTACACAAATCCGACGGACACAGTGCCACACATGCTCAGAATAAATTAAGAGACGAAAGCTATTGGCTATTACCCCGTTTATAGTCCCGACGTACGTGTTTTACGTCACCGCGTTCAGAACGATCGGATTTTCCGACAACTTTGTGTGACCGTGTGTATGCAAGACAAGTTTGAGCCAACATCCGTCGGAAAAAATCCATGGATTTTGTTGTCGGAATGTCCGATCAATGTCCGACCATGTGTACGGGGCATTACAGTAAAGAATCCCCTATGTAGCTTAAGGTCAAACCTCTAATTTCATGGAGTGGTCACGTTTCTTCTTAAGCTCCCTAAAGCTGAATAGTTTTCTTCCAATGCTGGGATTACTATTGAGATTTGTATATCGCTATCATATCTCCTCTTAAGCGTTTAATGTTTGTAGTCGTAATTTGTAACTGGGGTCCTCCAGTCCCCTTATTAGCTTTGTTGTCCTTCCCAGGACGTTCTCCAGTTCAGGGCCGTCTTAATAGCTTCATGGGCCCCTGGGCAAAGTAAGTCTCTGGGGCCCCTACAATGGAGACAGTGCAGGTAAACAGACATCAAGTAGGTAGGAGGCAGACAAGCGGAGCTTCCCCTTTTGGGTGGAGCACCGCATTAACTACATGAACAATCATTCTGTACAGCAAGGAAACAGTGGGAAAATACTACATACATAAAGTAACAAAGCTGTCCTGTGCATATACTATATCTGCTAGACTGATGCCTCCCAGCACTATGGCCCCTCTACACCCTAAATATCCCCCCTGCACTCTGACCCCTCTACACCCCAGATATCCCCCCAGCACTATGACCCCTCTACACCCCAGATTTCCCCCCAGCACTCTGACCCCTCTACACCCTAGATATCCCCCCAGCACTCTGACCCCTCTACACCCCAGATTTCCCCCCAGCACTCTGACCCCTCTACACCTCAGATATCCCCCCAGCAATCTGACCACTCTACACCCCAGATATCCCCCCAGCACTCTGACCCCTCTACACCCCAGATTTCCCCCCAGCACTCTGACCCCTCTACACCCCAGATATCCCCCCAGCACTCTGACCCCTCTACACCCCAGATATCCCCCCAGCACTCTGACCCCTCTACACCCTAGATATACCCCCAGCACTCTGACCCCTCTACACCCTAGATATACCCCCAGCACTCTGACCCCTCTACACCCTAGATATCTCCCCAGCATTCTGATCCCTCTACACCCTAGATATCCCCCCACACTCTGACCCCCTCTACACTCCAGATATTCCCCCAGCACTCTGACCCCTCTACACTCCAGCTATTCCCCCAGCACTCTGACCCCTCTACACTCCAGCTATTCCCCCAGCACTCTGACCCCTCTACACTCCAGCTATTCCCCCAGCACTCTGACCCCTCTACACCCTAGATATCCCCCCAGCACTCTGACCCATCTACACCCTAGCTATCCCCCCAGCACTCTGACCCCTCTACACCCTAGATATTCCCCCCAGCACTGTAACCATATACTATAAGATGCCCCTTGTGACCCCACTACATCCCTGATACCCCCTACACTGTGGCCTCTCTACATCCCTGATACATATAGCACTATAGCCACCCAAGCTCCCCCAAGCATTGCTACCCCCTATACACCCCAGATCCCCCCCTCATAATTGTTTTCCCCCATACACCCTGGATATCCCCAGCACCATTATTCCATCCATGTAGTACCCCCTTTTCCAGTTGAGATACAGTGCATGTAAACTTTTGGCTCTGTGCCCACCTCCAGCACTGAACTCACCTATACCAATCAACCAGGCAGAAGGAAGGGCGGAGGAGGGACCATCCCTCCAGCATTCCAAGCTTTTTGGTGCAAACAGTGCTGGACAGCTGGGCTCACCATGATGACACCATCCACAATGCTACTTCCGCAGGTGGGCTCTCAGTGCTGCCGACTCAGCAGCTCCCACTCCAGCTCCTACCCCGCAGCCTCGGAGTCCCAAGCATTCGCGCTGCATGGAGCTGGGTCAGAGCATCACTGGCGCTCCGGCCCTGCCCATCCCTGCTAGCTGTAAAATAATCGGTATCCTTCTGCACAGCATGGCGCACCGCTGCCATGCTGTGCCAGCCTGCCAGCCTGCTTCCCCTGTGTATCCATCACTCTCAGTGCCATCATGGGGCCCCCAATTTCGAGGCAGCGTGGGCTCAAGGACCAGCTGCTTTGGGGAAAGTGCGGGGGCCCCCCATGCAGCTGGGGCCTCTGGGCAGTGCCTAGGTGTGCCCTCTCATTAAGAAAGCCCTGCTCCAGTTCCAGCACATCCTTCCTGAGATTTGGTGACCAGAACTGGATGGCATACCACAGATGTGGCTGAACCAGAGTTTTATAAAGTAGTAGGATTATAGTTATCTATCTGGAAGGAATTCCCTTTTTTATGCATACTGATAGTCTGCTGGCTTTGCTTTCTGCAGCTTGGCATTGCATTCTATTGCTGAGCCTGAGAGGAGATTTCCCTTTGCATCCTGTCCCAGAGACACAACAGGAAATGACAGGATATCCCTCCAAAATGAGAGGAAGTCTCATTTTGTCCCCATTAAAAGATTCAACCCTCTTTTTCTAGTGACACCTCTTTTTGGATTTCCCACCACTTTATGTCTTGCTGACAATAGTCACCAGGACATGTAGAATGGGCGAATCTACCCAGTAGGGACACAGATATCAATAAAAACCTGAAAGAGGATTTACCCTATATATGTACTGTACTTTACTTTGACCAAATTAGAAAAAAATCTGTTAAAACTGTTTAAGATCATAAATTATGTATTTTTATTTTTTTTAGTGAAGCCATATGCTCCCTCCAACATCCTAGCTGAGATGACGGTGGGCATGGGATATTTATTGGTGAGGTGGACACCGCCGACCTTCACTTTCTTTGACATGCACTACCAGGTTCGCTACCGTGTACAGAGGCAAGAAGGTGGATGGAAGGTACTGGTTTTCTTCTCATAGGAAGTATCATTTTGGGGACACAGTTGGGGTATATTCAGAAGAAACAGCTGCGTTGTTTAGCAGTCTAGGGAGGTTTGTTGTCAGCTCATAGTCAAATTCATATGCCAAATGCCCAAAGGACTTTATCAAGAAACGAAAGGATATACTATAAAAATTCACAAGTTTTATTAGGTAAATATAAAATCACAACTACATCTAAAAATTGTATCCATATTTATGGTAAGATATTCTTATCACTGTAAGTAGTAAACAGACTTTAAATGGATGAACTACAGCATCCATATTTATATTGATTGGCCCAAATCGAATCCCTTAGAACTTTTCAGAGGTAGGTTTATGTCAGATTCCAAAAATTCTCCTTTCCAAGGCCCGAGGTAGACAGAATGAAATTATTTTCAAAAACATTAATGCATTTTTTTTTACAAATACATTGAATTGTTTTCTTGAATTTCCACACAGCCAGATATTGAACTTTTTAAAAACAATTACAAATCAATTTTTAGGTTTTACACTGGACTGACTCTTGATTTATTCTGTATCCATCTGCATAAGCCCCTCATTGTGTTTATCCTAACGGTTTAGGGCAGCCATTCTCAGCAACGGTTCAGTGGAACTCCAGGGTTTTTCCAGAGGTTTCTAGGGGTTCCTTGAGCTATGGGTGATTGACTTCCCATGCGATGTCGTCTGCTTGGTTATGGGGACAATGCCACTTGGCAGACCCAACAGCATGACACCAATGATCTTTTTAGCTGTTTGTAATGGTGGCATTCTGAATGCCACTACAAGAGAGACATTCCTCCCACTGACCATCAAGGTAAGGGGCATTCTCAGGCTCAGCTTTTTCAACCCCAAAGTTTTCAACTTTATATCAAACAATAGTATTCCTTTTCTGATTACAAAAAGAGAAAGGGATAACACTATCCAGTTTTGACCCAAGCTTGACTAGTTACAACCCATAAGGAGAAAAAATTATGATTTTAGTTAGAGAGATCAACAGGTCCACCAAAAACAAAGAAGATAGTATCTGATGACAATACCTTCATGCGAATACATTGAATATTCTTTTCACAGTAGGCTATCAGTGTTACATTAACCAAACAAAAAATCCATCACATTTTTCAGGTTCTAGATATATATATTAATAGATCAATCACCATAGAGGAAGTTGACGCCTGTGAATCATACGCCGTTCAAGTCCGCTGTAGAGGTTTGAATGTATCAGGGTACTGGAGCGACTGGAGTGATCCTATTAGTCCAATCATCAAGGATATCAGAGGTAGTGTCATTTCTTTATTTACTAAGAGGGGTTAAAGGTGGAATTTAAAAAAAAATGACATATAATAAATAATAAATACATTTTATGTATGTTTCAGCACCTGTAAAGGGGCCCGACTTTTGGAGAATTGTGCAAAATAATCATCTACAGAAGGGAGACAATATTACATTAATATGGCAGGTAAGCACACATGAATGATGTGTATGAAAAGTAGAAACAATAATTTGCTGTTATTGACGTAGAAGGTTTCTATTTGGAATATTGGTCAAATATCACTGATGAACCAAATGACTGTAATGCTTCTCTCCAGTGGTCAGTACAATACATACAATCCTTCTTTTAAAAATAGCTAGAGATGGAGGTGTACTTGTCAGGGTGAGAAGAAGTAACTTGCCTCCTGTTTCTTGATGTCACAAGTTCCTGATAAATAGGTTTCAACCTCAGTAATATAGATCCATTTGATCAGGTGGCTGCCTTCATAGTTTATCTCAGTAATGCCACAAGTTCCTAATTAATTGGGAAGCTCGTTTCTCTGTGACTATTATTAAACCCAATAAATATCAGCTTTCCTAAAGGCAATATGTGGCCTTTTTTTCTACATATAAACACTATGAAAGTGTTCATAAAAAAATATTATTTTGATATTATGAATTACGGATAAGATTTGTTGCTCTATGTGGTGTCCAGATCCACAATTCTCTCTATTTTTGTATACAGTATGTGGCCTTTAGTTACAGATTAAGTGGGGTTTTATGTTTATCTCTAACTGTTCCCAGCCAACAACAGTTTTGTGCGGCAGCTTGTTTAGGGGACCAAACAATGGCTCCTGTTCTAAAGATTGGAAAATTAGTTGAAGGATACCTATTTAGATTTAGAAGTTCTGAGAACCGAGCCACATCCCAAGTCAAGAGAGAAAACAAAAGGAGGTGCCCCAGGGATTTTATGGGCAAGGGTTGAAACCAAATATAGAAGTAGAGACTTATATAAAAAAAAAGTACAACATTTATTGATTGAACAACAAGACGTACAGTTTACATGTAAAGGTAATAAAATAAAAAAACAGTGGTTATATTACAGTATTCTACAGCAAGATTCTGAGTCATGGCATAGGTCTCATGGTAGGAGGCCAATCAATATGCATGCGTTCAGAACTCCCAACATGTTTCGGAAATTTTATGGGTTAAATTCCATCTTCAGGGGCTAATTTAAGCCAAGCTGTATTATCTAATGGTATAATAGCAGAGAAAGATAAGGGTCAGCCATAATCAGTATTATGTGCATAAAAGCTTGTATGTAGACAATATTTAGGAGAAAAGCATGGGGAAATAAAAAATAGGACAAACATTTATTTTGAAGCAAATTGGTGGGCCCACTTGAGCTTTTTGTAGAGTATTTATACCCAGTAATATAACCCTGTTTTTTTTTAATTTTATTACCTTTACATGTAAACTGTATGTCCTGTTGTTGCATCAATAAATTGTGTACTTTTTTATATACGTCTCTACTGCTATATCTGGTTTCAACCCTTGCCCATAAAATCCCTGGGGCACCTCCTTTTTGTTTTCTGTTCTAAAGCTTGTTCTTTATGTTAATGGGACGGCCATGGGTTCGTACACAAGGTCTTTTGTTACGGCTTTACACTGGAAACTAGTGCTGGCAATTTTTGTCAATCTCAACCATTTTTTTTTTATTCTTTGATCACAAAATGATTAAATGTGTCAAAACAACCTTCCACCAACAGTTTTGATCATTTTTGATAATTTCATGGTTTGGATAAAAATTGTCATAAGTTACAATGATCCATCTGGTTTCTGTGATTAAAAGCTGGTTTAATGTGGCTGAAAGTTTGGTATCAATTGACCTTTTATAGTTTTGCTTAGTGAGTAATGAAAAATAAAGCAGAAAAGAGCTGAAAATAGACTGAAGATTAAAAGAACCTATAGGCATTGTTTAAAAAACTGTTGACTCAAGATTAATAACAGACTGATTAAAAAAGTAATTGACCGTGAACCCTAAGTTAATGCCATCCTTCCCCATTTGATATCAGGCTAATTTTTTTTTTTACCCTGTGTTTTTTTCACTCTTCCCTAATTTCCACACATTGTTTTTTGTCTTAGCATTTAGCTAAACCTCAGTGTATTGGTACTGCTTGAACCTAGAAGAAAAGAATAGACCCCTAAAAGCTTCTTATTTAAAATGGTTAGCTGTGCAGGAGTGCTGCAACATATATCCTGAATACTGGACCTGATGCAGTTCTACATGAAAAAAGTGTGCTGTCCCCTTAAATAATTTGCAACTCTCTTCTCATAATTAAACAAACATATATCTGTGCACAAAATTAATATGATAAAACATGATCATATGCGCTTAGAAATCAATATGTACAATTAATACCCAAAATTAATTGTTGCCACGCCTTTATTACATGCCGCATAAGCTTTGTCTCCATTTATCACTTCTGTATTTGTAATATGCTGTGATCCATTCTGTTCTGACTGTATGGTATTATCAGATGCACCTCTGTGTTTGGTATCATTATTCCCTTTTTGTAAGATTTTCTATTATTGCTGAAGTACGCAATAAAAAATAACTTTAAGATAAAATACAGTACCCAAAATGTATTTAAAAAAAAAATATCATGAAGTCCAAAAATTGATATAAACATAAAGTCCATAATAAGATGTGTGTATCTAAAGTGCCCCATGCTTAAAATTTCTTTAGTAAATGTCCTCCAGTGCGAAAAGTGCTTCTCAAGAAAAAGGGCCTCTTACCAAACAGGAATGATCTTGAATTACAGAGATCAAATGCGCTTTATCTCTCCACGAATGGCCGACGCTCTCACCATCAGACCCCCATGTAGCTCCTTGATCTCGTCAATGAAATATCATTATTATTATTATTATTATTATTATTATTATTATTATTATTATGCAGGATTTATATAGTGCCAACAGTTTGCACAGCGCTTTACAATAAAAAAGGGGGACAGTACAATTACAACACAGTTTAATGCAGAAGGACTAAGCGGACCCTGCTTGTGGAGATTACAATCTAAAGGTGAGGGGGAGGTGGTACAAAAGGTAAGGAGTACAGGGGATGATCTGAGGGAGGCGACTCAAGTACAGTTCTTAGGTGGAGGTGGAGTAGGCTTCCCTGAATAAGTGATTTTTCACGGATCGCCTAAAGGTGGACAGGGTAGGAGCTGACCGGACATACTGGGGCAGAGTTCTAGAGGATGGGAGAGGCTCTGGAGAAGTCCTGTAGGGGAGCATGGGAGGAGGTAACAAGGGAGCTAGAGAGCAGGAGGTCCTTGGAGGAGCGGAGGGGACGATTTGGGCGATATCTGCAGATGAGGTTGGTGATGTAGCTGGGGGCGATGTTGTGGATGGCCTTGTATGTTGTGGTTAGTATTTGAAACATGGCAATATGATCCCCACATGAGGAAAACACGCCTTGGCCACTGCTCAAAACAGCACTCACCAACAATCAAATGTGTAAAGCACAGACAGGGAGAAGCCTTATACTGTAGTAAGATAAAATCTTCTTTATTAAAAATTTTCTTTATTAAAAAAGCTTGTTTTGAAAGTTACCTGTTAAAGCAAATAAAAAACATATTATAGAAAGTACTCAACAGTGTTGCTTCAGTAAGTTATGTATCATGAGTCAAATAGACCACGTGTTTTTGTTCACAGAGTTTATTAAATGTGGTGGGAATTAGCCTTTAAGTTGTGTTAATCTTTGTTGATGTGTATTGCAGCCAGTGAAGGATCCTTTCCTGTGCGGTCCCGTGTTATATGAAGTGTTATACGAAATGTCTGAAGTATATACTGGCAACTCCACAAACTACACATTGCCTCTTCAGAATAGCGCTGCTACTGTCACCGTCCGAGCACGCAATGCTCTGGGTCATTCGAGTATGAACCGAAATTTGTTGCTGTCACAGAGGATGAGCACAGGTAAACCATAAAAGAAAAGGAAGTTGGTTAAAGGGAAACCATGGTCTATTGGCAATTTTTGTATGTACAGTGGGGAAAATAGAAGAAGGTGCTCCTGACGACAACTTGGTTATGTGTATAAAAGACACCTGTCCACAGAATCTCTTTCTTCCATTCAAACCTCACCATCATGGGCAAGACCAAAGAAATGTCAAAAGACGTCAGGGACAAGATTGTAGACCTGCACAAGGCTGGAATGGGCTACAAGACCATCAGCAAGAAGCTTGGTGAGAAGAAGACAACTGTTGGAGAGATTATTTGCAAATGGAAAAAAATGCAAAATCACCAATCGCCCTCGGTCTGGAGCTCCATGCAAGATTTCTCCCCATGGGGTAAGGATGATCATAAGAAAAGTAAGGGTTTAGCCCAAAACTACACAGGAGGAGCTTGTGAATGATCTCAAGGCAGTTGGGACCACAGTCACCAAACAAACCATTGGTAACACAATATGCCGCCATGGATTGAAATCCCGCAGCACCTGCAAGGCCCCCTCCTCAAGAAGGCATATGTACAGGCCCATCTGAAGTTTGCCAATGGACATCTAAATGATTCAGAGAAGGATTGGGAGAAAGTGCTGTGGTCAGATGAGACCAAAATTGAAAGGAATGGCTCAAGAAGCAGCACATTAAGGTCATGGAGTGGCCCAGCCAGTCTCCAGACCTTAATCCTATAGAACATTTATAGAGGGAGCTGAAACTTTGAGTTGCCAAGCATTA
The DNA here is from genome assembly GCF_042186555.1 of Aquarana catesbeiana. NCBI lineage: Eukaryota > Metazoa > Chordata > Amphibia > Anura > Ranidae > Aquarana > Aquarana catesbeiana. The sequence goes on along the minus strand of NC_133330.1, from coordinate 325,354,942 downwards.
AGTGTTACTAAACCCAGTCATTGTTGGAAGAACAACAAGCAATGCAAAGTTGTTTTATACTATGTAATATATATATCTATATCTATAGATATAGATATAGATATATAGCTATATCTATATATATAGATATATATATTAATATACATTATACCTATTTATCCAGCAGGTGGCACTGCAGTGTTATAGTGCGTATTCTATGGTAATGTAATCAGAGGAAGTACCTTCCTTATTGTGTTATATGCACTTGTTTGTTATCCTGTTCCCATGCTGTAAGACGTCTTCTATAATCCTCCATAAAAGCAAAGCGTATTGCTGGATACAAGAAGCTTCCAGTGCATTTTTTCAATATTCTGCACAATGGGTTATGGGTCCAGAGCACCCAGGGGCCCAGCAGTCACTGGAAAGACTTCTACAGCGAGTCAGTGAGTACTGTTTACAAGCTACTGGCAACTGAAAGATGGTAACAGTTCGGATGTCAAGATTGCAATTGCAAAGCTGAACAATGCCAATTACCAGCTGTGGAAGTTTAAATTAGAAATGCTTCAGAACAAGGAGGACTTGTGGCAAGTGCTGAATACAGACAGACCCACAAATCGAGAGATGGAGCACTGGGACAGGAAGGATAAACAGGCAGAAGTGACTATAAGCTTACTAGTAGAAGATGACCAGCTATTTTTACTAAGAAAGCTACATAAGATGAGACTAGAAGAAAGCCAGCAAATGTGTAACACTACAGTATCTCACAAAAGTGAGTACACCCCTCACATTTTTGTAAATATTTTATTCTATCTTTTCATGTGACAACACTGAAGAAATTTCAGCTACAATGTAAAGTAGTGAGTGTACAGCTTGTATAACAGTGTACATTTGCTGTCCCCTCAAAATAATTCAACACACAGCCATTAATGTCTAAACAGCTGGCAACAATGCAGTGAAACAGTGAGTACACTCCTAAGTGAAAATGTCCACATTGGGCCCAATTAGCCATTTTCCCTCCACGGTTAGTGTTACAAGGTCTCAGGTGTGAATGGGGAGCAGGTGTGTAAAATTTGGTGTTATCGCTCTCACTCTCTCATACTGGTCACTGGAAGTTCAACATGGCACCTCATGGCAAAGAACTCTCTGAGGATCTGAAAAAAAGAATTGTTGCTCTACATAAAGATGGCCTAGGCTATAAGAAGATTGCCAAGACCCTGAAACTGAGCTGCAGCACAGTGGCCAAGACCATATAGCGGTATAACAAGACAGGTTCCACTCAGAACAGACCTCGCCATGGTCCACCAAAGAAGTTGAGTGCACGTGCTCAGCGTCATATCCAGAGGTTGTCTTTGGGAAATAGACGTTTGAGAGCTGCCAGCATTGCTGCAGAAGTTGAAGGGGTGGGGGGTCAGCCTGTCAGTGCTCAGACCATACGCCACACACTGCATCAAATTGGTCTGCATGGCTGTTGTCCCAGAAGGAAGCCTCTTCTAAAGATGATGCACAAGAAAGCCCACAAACAGTTTGCTGAAGATAACCAGACTAAGGACATGGATTACTGGAACCATGTCCTGTGGTCTGATGAGACCAAGATAATCTTATTTGATTCAGATGGTGACAAGCGTGTGTGGCGACAACCAGGTGAGGAGTACAAAGACAAGTGTGTCTTGTCTACAGTCAAGCATGGTGGTGGGAGTGTCATGGTCTGGGGCTGTATGAGTGCTGCCGGCACTGGGGAGCTACAGTTCATTGAGGGAACCATGAATGTCAACATGTACTGTGACATACTGAAGCAGAGCATGATCCCCTCCCTTCAGAGACTGGGCCGCAGGGCAGTATTCCAACATAACGACCCCAAACACACCTCCAAGACGACCACTGCCTTGCTAAAGAAGCTGAGGGTAAGGGTGATGGACTGGCCAAGCATGTCTCCAGACCTAAACCCTATTGAGCATCTGTGGGGCATCCTCAAATGGAAGGTGGAGGAGCGCAACTTTTTTCCCCACTGTATATGTAAAGCTCGGTTCACACTGCTGCAACTTGGGATCTGACTTGTGAGACCCCAAGTCGCATGACATGTGAAATGCCATGTTAGTCAATGAGAGCTGTCTTAATTAGCACTACTGAAGTCACTCTGACTTTAGAAAAGGTTTCTCAATGCAACTTATATCCAACATGTGCCCATAGACTTTAAGGAAAGTTGCCTCCCCTGCGATGTGGCCTCTACCTCGCTTCAAAGTCGCATAAAAGTAGTAGTCAAGTCACCAACAAATTGACAGGAAGTCAACCTGGCAAAGTCGCACCGTAAGTCACGCAACATTCAGGTCGCAGTAGTGTGAACCGAGCCTTAACCACTTGCTGACCAGCCGCCGTTATTATACTGCAGCAGGTTGGCACGGCTGTGCGAATCGCCGTAGGTCTACGTTGGCTGCTTTAAGAGCGATAGGGGGCGCGAGTACGCGCCCCCGGAGCCGATGCGCGTGGAGGACTGGGCTAGGGACAGTATGGAATTTGCCCCCCCCCCCTTTCCCAGGCCAGGACTCATAAGGTATATTGGGCTGGTGGCCCTTAGTGGAGATGCTTCATCAATCACAGCAAGATCCAGACTTAGTTGACACATGAGGAGCATTAGGTAGCTACCTTCTTCCAGCATTACCTTCCTTTAACATTCATTGAATGGATATAACAATCATCTGCATATTTAGTTTAAAAATCCATGGATTTTCTATATTGCCAGCACCACCTTGTGTCCATAATGTGTTTTTTTATCCTGACTAAGGTATTTAAAAATAAAAAATATTATAGCCACTAGGTGGCAATGAGGATATAGAAAGCACATATATTACAGAAAATGCAGCAATTTTTCTTCTAAAGCCCCGTACACACGATCGGACTTTCCGACGGGAAATGTTCGATGACAGGCCGTTGGCGGTAAATCCGACCGTGTGCACGCTCCATCGGACAATTGCTGTCGGATTTTCCGCGGACAAATGTTGGCTAACAGGTTTTAAAATTTTCCGCGGACAAATGTCTGTTGTCGGATTTTCCGAGCGTGTGTACACAAGTCAGTCGGACAAAAGTCCAAAGTACAAACACGCATGCTCGGAAGCAAGGACGAGCCAGAAGCAGTCAGTCATGTAAACTAGCGTTCGTAATGGAGAATTAACATTGGTGACGCGGCAAATTATGAAATCTGGAAATGCAGCGCAAAATTCTCTTCTTCTTTAATGGGATGATAATGAAGCTGCTTTGCTGGTGATACTGATGGAGTTATTGCAAACTAATTTTCAAAGGCTTTTTTTTTCTAGTGATATCAAGAATAATATTATTATGCTTTTTTTTTTTTATTTGGGCAAGTTACCACAACACCATTATCTGTAGTTTTTAAGATCAAAGATACAACTATGTTGGTGTTCTTTGTAAATTTTACATTGTATTTTTTTTTTAAATGTAACTGCCGACTCCCAAACTGTCATTTGAAGTAAAACACATAGCCAAGTATTATTCTACACAATTTTTTTTATTGTGCATTAAAAAAAGAAAACAAATAAAATTAGACATGATATCTGCCAATAGAACTTAACCAAAAAGTGCATTCTATGCATCCAAAAATATAGAAAATATACCAAATCAAACCAAAAAATAATAATAATCAAAGCAATAACTCCAAGGCCAATAATAAATAACACGTTATCTCCTCCGATTCCTCAACATGTCTGGTTGACGAACGGCCGTTCAGAAACTAACTGAAAAGCATGAAATGAAAAGCGCGAAAAGAAAAACGTGAATCAACACTCACCAAACTTCTACTAACACGAAATTAGCAGAAGGAGCCAAAAGGGTGGCGCTAAAGAGCTGAAAAACCATGTAGTACGTCACTACGTTCGTAATTGTTGGCCAACATTTGTGTGACCGTGTGTATGCAAGACAAGTTTGGGCCAACGCCCTTCGGACAAAATTCCACGGTTTTGTTGGCGAACAATCCGATCGCCTGTACAAGGCTTAAATGTGCAGATGCTTGTCACATCCACATAATGAATATTTTATACATAGACCACATAGAGTTGAATCTGGTTGGTTTCCATGATGTGGCACAAAATGCCTAAGAGGGGTGCCCTTTGTGTAGGTGCTCATGTACCTGAGCCTGAGAAAGTGATAAAAAATGTTCCAAAGCTGTAAACGCAACCAACCTTAGCATTAAGCAAAGAGCAAAAAAAAAAAAAAAAAGAAACACATTTGTTTTAACAGTCTCTTTCACTGTCCAAAATTAACAAAAAAATGTTTTGGCTTAAAAAAATACACTTTAACTAGTTCACAGATCAACCAACTTTCAACGAGTTGTGTGTTTTGTCTTTTAAGTGCAGGCAGTGGAATCTCTGGAGGTGCACCCACTAAACAAAAGTGTGGTTGCAGTGTGGAGTTTGCTCCCGGTGGAGTACGAAGTCCTCGAGTTTGTCCTGGAATGGAAGAACCTCCGCGATAAATCCCATGTGCGCTGGGAATATATTCCCCCCAATGTCAGCAGATACTACATTAAAGGTACGGGAAATAGAGAACACAGTGCGATGGAAATCTCTAAGACAGAGATCTCCAAACTGTGACTCTGAGACCGGATGGGGCCCCTTGCTTGCCTTTATCTGCCCCCTGGGGCACTATTACATCCACTGATACCAACAATGGGGCACTTTTCCTCCTTCTGACACCAACAAAGGGGCTTAATTCCTCCCACTGACACTGATGGGGCACTATTCCTCCCAATGACACCAACAACAGGACACTATTTCTCACAATTACACCAACAATGGGGTACAATTGCTTCCACTGACAACAGCGATGGGCACTATTCCTCCCAATGACACCAATGATCAGGCACTATTCCTCCCAATGACACCAACAATGGGACACTATTTCTTCCACTGACACCAATGATCAGGCACTATTCCTCCCAATGACACCAATGATCAGGCACTATTCATCCCAATGACACCAATGATCAGGCACTATTCCTCCCAATGACACCAATGATGGGGCACTATTCCTCCCAATGACACCAATGATCAGGCACTATTCCTCCCAATGACACCAACAATGGGACACTATTTCTTCCACTGACACCAATGATCAGGCACTATTCCCCCCACTGCCACCAACGGTGGGGCACTTTTCCTCCTTCTGACATCAACAAAGAGGCTTAATTCCTCCCACTGACACTGATGGGGTACTATTCCTCCCAATGACACCAACAAGGGGACACTATTTCTCCCAATAACACCAACAATGGGGTACAATTGCTTCCACTGACAACAGCGATGGGACACTATTCCTTCCACTGACACCAACTATGGGGCACTTTTCCTCCTTCTGACACCAACTAAGGGGCATAATTCCTCCCACTGACACTGACAGGGCACTATTCCTCCCAATAACACCAACAATGGGGCACTATTTCTCTCAATAACAACAACAATGGGGTGCAATCTCCTCCACTGACACCAACGATGGGATACTGTTCCTCCCAATGACACTAATGATGGGGCACTATTCCTCCCGCTGACACCAAGGATGGGGCACAATTCCTTCCACTGACACCAACAATGGGGTACTTTTCCTCCTTCTGACACTAACTAAGGGGCATAATTCCTCCCTCTGACACTTATGGGGCACTATTCCTCCCACTGACACCAAAAATGGGACACTATTTCTCCCAATAACACAAAGGATTGGGCACAATTCATTCCACTGACACCAACGATGGGGCACTTTTCTTCCTTCTGACACCAACAAAGGGGCAGAATTCCTCCCACTGACACTGATGGTGCACTATTCCTCCCAATCACACCAACAATGGGGTACAATTCCTTCCACTGACAACAATGATGGGACACTATTGCTTCCAATGATGAGACATTGTTTACTCCCACTAACACTAGGACATTTTCTATTGCCACTGGCCACAGTCCGGCCCCCCTAAAGTCTGAAGGACAGTAAACTGGCCCTTTGTTGAGAAAGTTTGGAGACCCCTGCGCTAAGACAAATTCTGTTTCATTTTTCCTCTTTTGCTGAGGATCCCTGAATGACACCATCCCTCACTTTATTTTACAGACCATTTTTTCACCATTGAAAAATACCAGTTCAGCCTGACTCCGGTGTTTCTGGAAGGTGTCGGAAGCCCAAAAATCACCTATGAATTTTCTAAAGGTAAATGCTCAAAATTAAAACTGAACTCTATACAGATGTAGAAAACACACACTAATTATTACTACCCCATTAAATGTATTAATTAAATGCAAGCAGAGTAAGTAAAGTACCTGACTGTGACCCGGTATTAGCTTCTTGCAGTCCCTGCACAACAAGGTTGGAGTATAAGATGAGGAAGCAACAGAAGGAGCCAATCAGTTAATGTGCTGACAAGAAGCATGCTGATAGGAGGAGAAAGCGGAGTGACAGAGAGATGAGCTCATCGCTGTGCTGCTTCTTTTTTCACTGTCCAGTCACTGGCTGGGGGCAGTTGCAGGATGACCTGGGCTCAGAGGAAGTTGGTTGAATGATTATAAGACCAGAAACATTTAGGGACAGAAAAAAAGTATTGCAGGGGAAATGTATGGATTGAAGCTGAATATGACAGAAAAAGCTAATCTTGTTTTTTTTTGTTTTATCTTTTATCTTTTTGGTTTTATCTTTTAATAGGCTACTTTTTATTTTGTGGCTTGAAATTTGCTTTAAAGTGATACTAAACACACACTGTGTAATTTACATTGTCCTTTCTATTTCTTTATATGGATGATAGCACTGTCATTATTTTAATTAAAAAAAAGTACCTTTTTCCTAATTGTTATACACAGCTGTCACATGACCCAGCTCTCTCCCAGCCTGTCTGCAGTGTAACAAACAGGAGAAGCACAGAGGCCGCCATTCCTGACCTCCATCTGAAAAATGCTAGCTGCTTGGCTGCCCCTATGTTTAGTGCCATCATTGAGTAAACATGTAGATAAGGAAGTCAGGGAGAAGTCAGTGACTCTACTACTAAAGTGATTGGCTCATAAACGACACAGCCAGCCAAATAGCATTTTAAGAGTTTGTTCTAATTAACTGATAATACTTTGCAGCCTCCAAATGCATTGAGTACAGGAAACAAATTCACTGGTGAAATTCATTCCTTGGCAATGAAGGAGAGGGAACGCCAGTTCACAGTTACTGCAATATAAACTTATTGTCATGATGTTTTTGCTTTTTTTTTTTTTTTTGTCTAAATATATTTACTTTTTTATTTGCAGAGGATCCCAATGAGATGCAGAATAATGGAGGTGTATATATTATATTACCTGTGATAACGGCCACGTCCTTTCTGCTAGTGATAACTCTGGCAATATCGCATCAAAGGTAAATGTCATCTTTTATCATCGGAGATAAAAAGAGAGTTTAAAGCAAAACTCAGACCAACGGGAAAAATTTAATTATCTGAAATATTATTACTATTAATAATAATCAATAGTATATACGAGCCCAGGGGTGGCTGGTGCTCCATTTTTTTTGGGGGGGGGGGGTGGCACACAGAACACCTGCAACCCCCCCACCCCCCAGTCGGCCGGTTGGTCGGTCAATCAGTCAAACCCCCCCATCGCTCGCTCATCAGTCCACCAGCCCCGCACTTACCCCATCTAGGTCGCGGGCAGCGCTTCCTTCTTGGTGGATTCACCCTGCATCTCCTCCTCCTCAGCTTCATGGCAGCTTCACCCTGCGTCTCCTCCTCAGCTTCATGGCAGCTTCACCCTGCGTCTCCTCCTCAGCTTCATGGCAGCTTCACCCTGCGTCTCCTCCTCAGCTTCATGGCAGCTTCACCCTGCGTCTCCTCCTCAGCTTCATGGCAGCTTCACCCTGAGTCTCCTCCTCCTCGGCTTCATGGCAGCTTCACCCTGAGTCTCCTCCTCCTCGGCTTCATGGCAGCTTCACCCTGAGTCTCCTCCTCCTCGGCTTCATGGCAGCTTCACCCTGAGTCTCCTCCTCCTCGGCTTCATGGCAGCTTCACCCTGAGTCTCCTCCTCCTCGGCTTCATGGCAGCTTCACCCTGAGTCTCCTCCTCCTCGGCTTCATGGCAGCTTCACCCTGCGTCTCCTCCTCCTCGGCTTCATGGCAGCTTCACCCTGCGTCTCCTCCTCCTCGGCTTCATGGCAGCTTCACCCTGAGTCTCCTCCTCCTCAGCTTCATGGCAGCTTCACCCTGAGTCTCCACCTCCTCGGCTTCATGGCAGCTTCACCCTGAGTCTCCTTCTCCTCGGCTTCATGGCAGCTTCACCCTGCGTCTCCTCCTCCTCGGCGGCCAATACTAACACTTCTCCTCTCGGCCAATCGGGTCTTAAGGCCGGCTTCCTGATTGGCCGGGAGGAGAATCAGGAAGACAATAGCTAATATTAATTTGCCATGGTCACACAACTGGGTGGGCTCAGGGCGCAGTGCTCTGCTCCCCGGGCCCACCCTTTTTTGAAGCAAATTAGAGCCTCAGGCTCTAATCGTGCTTAAAAAGAAAAAAAAAACCTCATTGAAATCCATGTGTCCGGCGCCCTGCATGTAGATTAGGGGCTGGGTGCATGCATTAGGGAGGCGGCACCCCTGCGCCCTCTATGGACGGGCTTCCACTGTGCGTGCCCCATGATTCAGGTGAGTTTTACGGGGTGTATGCTGTTTCATAGATGTATTTCGGGGTGCCCATGATATTTAATGTAAAACGTGTATGTTGTTGAAGACATGATAGTGAAAAGATCTGGAAACGTATCCTTTGAGAAAGATGTAACTTACACAGTGAGTTGGGGCTGTTCACATAAAAGTCAACATAAAAGAAAAGCAAATACTCCTGCGCTTGAGTTGCTGAGCGGCTGATTGAAAACGCGTGTCTCCACTGGTTCAGCCACCACATCGGCTGTGGCGCCACTCACAACATGTCAGGGAAACCCAAGTAGAACGCTAAAGAGAAAAGGAACAGAGGGCGCACCAGCCTAGCGCATTACCTTAGCGACAATTTATTATTTGAAAATGTATAAAATATACTCACAAGTTAAATGAATACGTAAAGCAAAATATAAAGTCCGTCAGATTCTCCACCCAGCATGTTCCGCTGGCCAGTATCAGTTGTGGAATGAAAAATCCAAACAAAGCTGATGTGTTTCAGGGGGTGTCCCCTCTTCTTCAGAGCTGAATTTGGAGTGCATGAAGCTGATCTTTATAAAATAAGTATGATCCAAAAAGTCCCATGCAAGCCCTAATTTAAGCCCCTCCCTTCAATGGGCGGGAGAAGGAAATCAAGACATATGGGTAGATAAATACACACGTGAGTGAATCTCTTCCAAGAAGCACCATGCATCACAAAACATTGTAAACGTTTCCTCTTACGGATGGCTGAAACGATTGTTGGTATCAGTAATAACTTATCTGAGAGGTAGAAATTGCTCATTGCTCAAAGATCCCTTAGCAGCCTCTGGAGAAACCCTAGGGTATCCCCAGAACCCTGGCTGAGAATGGTTGGTCTCCAAACTGTGGCCCGGGGGCCAGATGCGGCTCTTTGATTGCCTTTATCCGGCCCCAGAGGCACTATTCTTCCCACTGATATGAGACAATATTCTGCCATCTGACCCCAATAAAGGGGCACCATTTCTCCCACTGACACCAATAATGGAGCACTATTTTCCCCTATCATACCAACTATGGGGCACTATTCCTCTCCCTAACATCAAAGATGGGGCACTGTTTACTCCCACTGATGCAAGGAAAATGTCCACTCCTGCTGGCCAAAGTCTGAAGGACAATAAAGCGACCCTTTGTTTAATAAGTTTGGAGACCCCTGATCTAAATGATGCTATGTGATATTTGCCTAGAGCAGCTACTCTATTGTTGATATCTCTTAGGAGCTTTACCCAATATTTTTCACCCCAGGTGTCTTTTTTTTTTGTTTTTTTAGAAAAAATCACAGAGGAACTGTCCCTCAAATTCCAGCCTATAACCATATCCCCATATTATCAAATGACATTTAATTATGTTCTATCTTGTTTATTTCAGAATGAAGAGGTTGTTCTGGAAGGATGTACCAAACCCCAAATACTGCTCATGGGCCCAGGGTGTCAACTTTGAAAAGGTGAGCTCATCCCAGAAAAACACCTGAATCCTTTTCTTTCATATTAGTGTTGACTAACACTAGATCCACGTCTTTTTTGTCTGTGTTTTCATGCATTTTACATGTATTATCAGCATAACTGGGAATCAACTGGATCTTGCCTGGCAGTATCAGATTTTTGATTTGGTTACTAACCCTAAACAGTGTTAGCCCTGACTGCTGCACTCTGTGTGTTACACCCTCCTGACCCCTGCACTCTGTGCATTATACACTCCTGACCTCTGCACTCTGTGCATTACACACTCCTGACCCCAACATTCTGTGCATTACACACTCCTGACCCTTGTACTCTGTGCATTACACACTCCTGACCCTTGTACTCTGTGCATTACACACTCCTGACCCCAACACTCTGTGCATTACACACTTCTGACCCCAGCACTTTGTGCATTACACACACCTGACCCCTGCAGTCAGTGCACAGTGCATTACACCCTACTCACCCCTGCACTCTGTGCATTACACACTTCTGACCCCAGCACTTTGTGTGTTACACATGTTTGACCCCTGCAGTCAGTGTATTACACCCTCCTGACCGCTGAACTCTGTGCATTACATGCGTCTGAACCCTGCGCTCTGTGCATGACACATTCCTGACCCCAACACTCTGTGCATTACACCTTTTTGACCCCAGCACTTCAAGCATAAAACACGCCTGACCCCTGCAGCCAGTGCATTACACATTCCTGACCCCTGCACTCTGTGCATTACATGCGTCTGACACCTGCGCTCTGTGCATGACACACTCCTGACCCCAACACTCTGTGCATTAAATACTCCTGACCCCAACACTCTGTGCATTAAATACTCCTGACCCCAACACTCTGTGCATTACACCTTTTTGACCCCAGCACTTTGTGCATAAAACATGCCTGACCCCTGCAGTCAGTGCATTACACACCCCTGACCCCTGCAGTCAGTGCATTACATACTCCTGACCCCTGCACTCTGTGCATTACACCTTTTTGACCCCAGCACTTCAAGCATAAAATACGCCTGACCCCTGCAGTCAGTGCATTACACATTCCTGACCCCTGCACTCCATGCATTACATGCATCTGACCCCAACACTTCAAGCATAAAACACGCCTGACCCCTGCAGCCAGTGCATTACACATTCCTGACTCCTGCACTCTGTGCATTACATGCGTCTGACACCTGCGCTCTGTGCATGACACACTCCTGACCCCAACACTCTGTGCATTAAATACTCCTGACCCCAACACTCTGTGCATTACACCTTTTTGACCCCAGCACGTTGTGCATAAAACATGCCTGACCCCTGCAGTCAGTGCATTACACACTCCTGACCCCTGCAGTCAGTGCATTATACACTCCTGACCCCTGCACTCTGTGCATTACATGTGTCTGACCCCTGTGCTCTGTGCATTACACACTCCAGACCGTGCACTGAATTATGTACTTTTAGGGTCAATTAGTACTCTTGACCCAGAGCAGAGTAGGCTCAGTTTTTTTTTAACTTTACCTTTTCACTCCCCTCCCACTGTTAGTGAAATATGATCACATCCACTATTTCTCACAGCATGCATAACACACCACTGTTAGCCCCACCGCCTACTCTGCCATCTGACCCAGCTCAATGCTCATCCCCACTGATTTTCAGTTTCTATCAGCTTATCAGCAATTATGCGCTGCTATTGTCATCAATATGCTCTATGACATGTATCAGTGCTTCAAAAATGAACAATGCACATCAACCCATCACTCAGATGAGAGTGAGAGAGGGGGGTGGATTGGGGTTGCACACTGTGTATAGCACACCCCTAATTCCTGCACTCTGTACACAGTACACTCCTGAACCCTGCACTCTGTACGTAGCATACTCCTGAACCCTGCACTCTGTAGGTAGCACACCCCTGAACCCTGCACACTGTAGGTATCGCACTCCCGAACCCTGCACTCTGTAGGTAGCGCACTCCCGAACCCTGCACTCTGTAGGTAGCGCACTCCCGAACCCTGCACTCTGTAGGTAGAGCACTCCTGAACCCCTGCACTCTGTAGGTAGCACACTCCTGAACCCTGTACTCTGTAGGTATCGCACTCCCTAACCCTGCACTCTGTACATAGCACACTCCTGAACCCTGCACTCTGTACGTAGCGCGCTCCTAAATCCAGCACTCTGTATGTAGTGCACTCCTAAACCCTGCACTCTGTACGTAGCGCGCTCCTAAATCCAGCACTCTGTACACAGTGCACCCCTGAACCCTGCACTCTGTACGTAGCACACTCCTAAATCCAGCACTCTGTACACAGTGCACCCCTGAACGCTGCACTTTGTATGTAACGCACTCCTGAACTCTGCACTCTGTATGTATCGCACTCCTAAGTTTTTAGAATGAGCCCTCTGAGTATACTCAGCAGAGACGTTTGTTAGAATTAGATCAAGCTGCAAACGCAGGCATTCCAGCTCAAATCCGCACTGCTTTTCTCTAATCTCGTTGTATCGCAGCATGTAAAGAACAGCTATCATTTCACGGTATTAGGAGCCTTACTAAAAATAAGTGATTGTTTTTTTTTGTTTTGTCCAGCCAGATACACTAGAAAACCTTTTTACCAAGCACCGTGACCACCTGGCGCACAGTTTCCCCTTAATCCTCGAACCAGAAACCATTTTTGAAAATCTCAATATTGTGAAAGCCTGGGAGAAAGAAACAGACGACGTCTCGTTAATCGGGAAGCTGACGGACGACCGTGACTCCGCGTGCACCACCAGCCACTTCAGCAGCAGTTGCAGCTACGCGGATAACCACGAGACCGCCATGTACGGGGGGAGCCCCTGCCAATCCAGCATCAAGTATGCAACAATCTTAAGTAACCCCCAACAAAGCAAGCCAGGTATAAACGAGAGGAAACTGAGCGTCAGCTCCTGCGACGGGTGTTTTTTGAGGGCCAATTCAGCCGCTATCAGGGATCTGGACAACGACAACCCAACCTTTTTGATCATGGCGGGTTTACAGGCAAAACAGCCCAGCAAAATGTCTTCTAATTCCACCGTGTCTTCCGAGGGGTTTTCGGAGCCGTCTGAGCAAAGTTTCGAAGGCGACAGTCCAGAGAAGAATCTCTTCTACGTGGGACTCGGGTCTGTCCAAAATGACGACGAGGTCAGCAACTACTACTCGGAAAATCCTTTAATGTCCTATCACATCCAGGAAAATGTCTCCTATGGAACGATAAACTTCAGCCACAACGAATCTTCAGAATTTATCAACATGGACTATAGCCAGCGAGATCTCGTGAAGAAGTCGCTACGGCCCTACATTCCTCAATTTCAGAAACAATCCGCAAATTCAGCGGGAATGGTGGACATATGCACATGATGCAGTTTAGGTCACCGCGCTCTTTTTTTGTTACGCCAGCGAAGCAGCTGAGGCCGGCCGAAAAAGGATATCATGGATGACGAAAATAGCGCTCCATGGGAACGGCCAATGGTTTGCCGCTTGGGGACTTGTTTATTCGGAAATTTGATAAGTATGAACATTTGAACATGCAAAGATAATTAGCATGTTTGGAGCATTTTGCTCTGCAGAAATAAGCTTTCTCAAAATGTGAAAAGGAAAATGGTTTCCAGTAGTGAAAAATGTTTAAACTGGAATTGGTGAACTATTTTTCTTTATATTTTTAAAAAGATTTAAAATTACCTGTTAAAGTCAACTTTTTTTTATTTTTAAGAAAGGCCTCAGTGCCAAACTTCATTTTTAGGAAGAGACTTGTGGGGGTGATCTGTTAGTACAATCATATTCCTTGTGTCAGTGTCAAATTTTAAAGCATCCTTCAACCCACTTAGTCTAAGCCCAGGTTATCCTGAACCTGCCCCCAGCCTGTGATTGGACAGTGAAAGAAAAAGCAGCACAATGAAGAGTTCTCCTCTCTGTCACTCTGCACTTTCCTCCTATCGGCATGGTTTTTGTCAGCACATGAGCTGGTTGTCTCCTTGTGCTGCTTATTTCTCTACCAGACTGAGCTATGCTGTACAAGGACAGGGACTGCAGGGCTGATACTAGGTCAAATTAAGTTACTAAAGTCGCGTACACACGAGTGGAATGTCCGACAGGAAAAGTCAGACGGAAGCTTTTCATCTATTTTCATCTATCGTCTATTCCGATTGTGTGTATGCCTCATTTGACTTTTTTTTTTTTTTAAATTCTGACGGACCTAGAAATAGAACATGTTCTAAATATTTCCGACGGAACCAATTCCTATCGGGAAAACCGATCGTCTGTATGCTGTTCGGACGGACCAAAAACGACGCATGCTCTGAAGCAAGCACGAGACGGAAGCTACTGGCTACTGCCTATTGAACTTCCTTTTTCTAGTCCTGTCGTACGTGTTGTACGTCACCGCGTTCAGGACGGTCGGATTTTGGTGTGACCGTGTGTAGGTAAGACCGCTTGGGTGGAATTTCGTCAGAGTTCCGTCGGAGAAACCTTCAGAGTTTATTCTGACGGCAAAACCGGTCATGTGTACGCGGCATTAGACTTCTTTTGAAAATATACATTAATGATACAGATGCATTCATTTGTGTACAAAAAAATGTAAGTTCCCCTTGTCACAAGGAAAAGTTTCCTTGTACCCATTAAATGGGTTAGCTAAGTTCACAAGCCATGTCAGACTGCCGATTCTTCTTCTGGGGGAACCTCGCCAGTGGGAGACGCTCCATAATGGGATTGGTGTATTCCCCAATGGAAGTCTTCACCTTGCAACACAAACCTGAGACAGAGCTACACCTCACTAAGGAGGCCATAAGTGGGAGAAGTGGCCAGGGACAGAACCGTGAGTCTGACACCGGCCGTCTGGTGTACTTTTAAGTATTATTTGCACTTTAACAGAACACAGATGTCACTTAAAGGTGAACTCCAGGATGTAGAAAGTCCTCTGCCTTTGCAGTGGAGCCCCTCGTATTGCAAGAGTGAACTACTCCTTTAGTCTTGGATTGCAGGGATAAGGTGTATTACTTACCCAATCCCTCATTCTGGCCAGCTTCAGCGCTGCCCTTAGGCGCTGGGCTGTGGGCGGTCCTTCTCCACCATCACGTACTGTACATAACGTACCAGGTCACTGACTGCCTGGCACCCAGCCTGGGTGCCTCCGTCAAGGTACAGCTCCCCCCACTCTGGAACCAGGACCCAGTATTATAGCTGAATATTGCACCCAAGAACTAGACGACACTAGCTTAGGTGCAAACTTGAACTGACTTTATTGTAAACTCGCACAGAATATATACCACACAAAATCAGATAAGAGCTTGATCACGTTATCCTAAACAATGCAAACTTTAAACAGTAATATCATCAGTACATCTAACAGTACATCTAATGAACAGCTAACATAAACATAAACAGTAAGCCAACTAACAACTAGTCACCTAGACAAGCCTAGGTGACTCCGGTAAGAATAAAAATATCCATACCTGGAATTCTTTATTAAATGCTTCCGGACCGCCCCAAGTACATTTAGGCGGCCCCGCTGCACAAAATCACGTATCTGTACATGATTTTCTGCACGCGGTTTAGAAGGTGCGGCCGCTCCCGCTCCGATTGGACACAGCGGGAGCCAATCAGTTAGTCCAGCAGGCCGCGATGGCCGCCGCCACCCGCCGATCGTTCACAGGAGAGACTGATCAGCCGTCTGCCTGTGTAAACAAGGCAAACGGCGGATCTGTCAGGAAGGGAAGGAGAGATCTTGTGATTCAGCTAAGCTGAATCACGGAACGCTTTTTCCTTCAGTGTGACGCTGCCCCACACAGTTATTAAGCACCTCCCTATGGAACATTTAACCCTTTGATTGCCCCCTGGTGTTAACCCCTTCCCTGCCAGTGTCATTTATACAATAATCAGTGCATTTTTATAGCAGTAATCACTGTATTGGTGTCACTGGTGCCCAAAAAGTGTCACTCGGTGTCAGATCTGTCCACTGCAATGTGGCAGTCCCGCTAAAAATTGCAGATCGCCGCCATTACCAGTAAAAAAAAAAAATAAAATTTTTAAATAAAAGTCCCCAAATCTATCCCATAGTTTGTAGACGCTATAACTTTTTTGTGCAAACCAATCAATGTACGCTTATTGGGATTTTTTTTTTTACCAAAAATATGTAGAAAAATACATATTGGCCTGAATTGATTAATTTGTTTTTGTACATTTTTGATTTTTGGATATGTATTACAGCAGAAAGTAAAAAATATTGTTTTTTTTTTTTTCAAAATTGTCAGTTAAAGTGACGCAGTGCCGTTTCGCAAAAAAGGGCCTGGTCATTAAGGGGGGTAAACCTTCCGGGGCTGAAGTGGTTAAAAAAAAAATTGTAATTCTGTGAAAGGGGTTCAGGGGCAGCAATATTAAGAACAACTGGGTGAAGGTCTTCTTTAAAGTCTATCTAACCCCCCCCCCCCCCTGAAACAGTGTAATAATTTAACAAATGTGTGGAGTTAAAAATGAGAATGATCCGACTGTCTGACTACTCAGTGATGCAAAGGATAGTATGCAGAGTACAGTGACCTGTATCACCATGGATCAGTGAAGAGATCATTTCTGATTGGCCGCGATGGATTACCACGCTTCTTCACGGCACTTCTCGCTGTCTTTATAGTACGTAAATGATAATTCTTTAACCTGTTTTCATGGAGACAGAACCTGGAGCTCATATCAAGACTATATTGCATAATATATACTGTGAATCTATTTTTGTATATGTGTAATAAACACGATGTTGATATAGACATTCCTTATATTTTTGTGACATGATAGTTGTAAATATAAATATTTCATCAACAATATTGTCAGACTCTTTTTTTTTCTGTGTATAAACAAAGCATTTTTTTTTCTTTATCAACAGAACTGGCCTCCTAATGTAGAACTAGTTAACACCAAAGCGCAGTGCGGGAACGGTGCATTTAGGGCATGTTCCCCCATAGCTTCCAACTGTCCTTGATTTCAAGGGGACTGTCCCTAATTTGTCACTCTTTCCTCCTCATTTGTCCCTCAATTTGCTCTGATCTATGCTGGGGGTTATGTACTAAAGAGAAATCCAATTTGCACTGCAAGTGCACTTGGAAGTGCAGTCGCTGTAGATACGAGGGGGACATGCAAGGAAAATAAAAAACAACATTTTAGCTTGCACATGATTGAATGATAAAATCAGCAGAGCTTCCCCTCATTTCAGACCTACCCCTTAGATTTAGAGCGATTGCACTTCCAAGTGCACTTGCAGTGCAAAGTGGATTTGCCTTTCGTAAATAACCCCCAGTATCTCACAAAAGTGAGTACACCCCTCACATTTTTGTAAATATTTTATTATATCTTTTTATGTGACAACACTGAAGAAATGACACTTGGCTACAATGTAAAGTAGTGAGTGTACAGCTTGTATAACAGTGTAAATTTGCTGCCCCCGAAGGGAGGGGATCACGCTCTGCTTCAGTATGTCACAGTACATGTTGGCATTCATGGTTCCCTCAATGATCTGTAGCTCCCCAGTGCCGGCAGCACTCATGCAACCCCAGGCCATGACACTCCCACCACCATGCTTGACTGTAGACAAGACACACTTGTCTTTGTACTCCTCACCTGGTTGCCCCCACACACGCTTGTCACCATCTGAACCAAATACATTTATCTTGGTCTCATCAGACCACAGGACTTGGTTCCAGTAATCCATGTCCTTAGTCTGCTTGTCTTCAGCAAACTGTTTGCGGACTTTCTTGTGCATCATCTTTAGAAGAGGCTTCCTTCTGGGACGACAGACATGCGGACCAATTTGATGCAGTGTGCGGCGTATGGTCTGAGCACTGACAGGCTGACCCCCCACCCCTTCAACCTCTGCAGCAATACTGGCAGCACTCATACATCTATTTCCTAAAGACAACCTCTGGATATGACGCTGAGCACGTGACCTCAACTTCTTTGGTCGACCATGGCGAGGCCTGTTCTGAGTGGAACCTGTCATGTTATACCGCTGTATGGTCTTGGCCACCGTGCTGCAGCTCAGTTTCAGGGTCTTCTCAATCTTCTTATAGCCTAGGCCATCTTTATGTAGAGCAACAATTCTTTTTTTACGATCCTCAGAGAGTTCTTTGCCATGAGGTGCCATGTTTAACTTCCAGTGACCAGTATGAGAGAGTGAGAGCGATAACACCAAATTTAACACACCTGCTCCCCATTCACACCTGAGACCTTGTAATACTAATGAGTCACATGACACCGGGGAGAGAAAATGGCTAATTGGGCCCAATTTGGACATTTTCACTTAGGGGTGTACTCACTTTTGTTGCCAGCGGTTTAGACATTAATGGCTGTGTGTTGAGTTATTTTGAGGGGACAGCAAATTTACACTGTTATACAAGCTGTACACTCACTACTTTACATTGTAGCAAAGTGTCATTTCTTCAGTGTTGTCACATGAAAAGATAGAAGAAAATATTTACAAAAATGTGAGGGGTGTACTCACTTTTGTGAGATACTGTAGCTGTATATAAAATGCACTATTTACAGTGCCTTGAAAAAGTATTCATACCCCTTGAAATTTTCCACATTTTGTCATGTTACAACCACATTTTTTTTACAAATAAATATGTGAAAAGTGTAGCCCCCTTTACTCTGATACCCCTAACTAAAATCTAGCGGAACCAATTGCCTTCAGAAGTCACCTAATCAGTAAATAGAGTCCACCTGTGTGTAATTTAATCTCATTATAAATACAGCTGTTCTGTGAAGCCCTCAGAGGTTTGTTAGAGAACATTAGTGAACAAACAGCATCATAAGGGCCAAGGAACACACCAGACAGGTCAGGGATACAGTTGTGGAGAAGTTTAAAGCCGGGTTAGGTTATAAAAAAATATCCCAGCAACATCTCACGGAGAACTGTTCAATCCATCATCTGAAAATGGAAAGAGTATAGCACAACTGCGAACCTACCAAGACATGGCCGTCCACCTAAACTGACAGGCCGGGCAAGAAGAGCATTAATCAGTGAAGCAGCCAAGAAGCCAGGGCCGTCTTTAAGGTGGGCAGCTGCCCCGAACCCAGTCATTGTTGTGGGGCCCAAAGCAGCTGCCCCTTGAGCCTGGGGTTGCCAACAGTATATTTAGCACTAGTAAACACGTCTGTCAAAAGACACAGGCAGTGTTGGGCAGGCGCAGAGGAAGGAGCAGTCGGTCACATTTGCCGATACTGCCACTGGGGCCGTCAGCTCCCTCTCACCACCCCTAGCCCCACTGTGACAGTTCTGTTCCCTTCTCCACAGAGAAAGCACTTATTCTGCCCTGTGCCCACACTGACATGCCGGACTGGCACCTGCCTGCTGTGGAGGAGGAGGGGAGACCCAGACCAAGCTCAACTTAGCTCAGGTGAGACCCACATACAGGGAACACACCAGGGGGGCACCTTAACCCCTACACTGCCAGGAGGGGAGCACAGTGTTCCTGCACTACTGTCACTGCACTCTGCACTGATTTACTATCCCAGGAGCTTTCCATTTTAATGTCACGCTACAATAGGAGGGGCCCCTGGACTGGAGGTAGCAGTCTCTCCATGGAGGGGCCCCTAGACTGGAGGTAGCAGTCCCTCTATGGAGAGGCCCCTGGACTGGAGGTAGCAGTCTCTCTATGGAGGGCCTCCATAGAAAGACTGTTACCTCCAGTCCAGCCCCCCCCCCCCATAAAGAAAGTGCTACCTCCAGTCCAGGGGCCCCTCCATAGAGAAGCTGCTACCTCCAGTCCAGGGGCCCCTCCATAGAGAGACTACTACCTTCAGTCCAGGGGCCCCTTCATAGAGAGATTGCCACCTCCAGTCCAGGGGCCCCTCTATAGGAATACTGCTACCCCTAATCCAGGAACCCCACCATAGAGAGAGTGCAACCTTCAGTCCAGGGGCCCCTCCATAAGGAGACTGCTACCTCCAGTCCAGGAGCCTTTCCATAGAGAGATTGCAACCCCCAGTCCAGGGGCCCCTCCATAGGGAAATCGCCACATTAACCTCTAGCAATCAATAAGTAAGTGGTAATGATGAACACTAACCTCTAGCAACAAGGATGTGAAGAGGGACAGCGCTGTGGGGGAATGTGAAGGGGGATAGCGCTGTGGGGGGGGGGGGTGAAGGGGGACAGTGCTGTGGGGGGGATGAGAAGGGGGACAGTGCTGTGGGGGGATGTGAAGGGGGACAGTGCTGTGGGGGGGGGGGGAATGTGAAGGGGTACAGTGCTGTGAGGGGGACATGAAGGGGGACAGTGCTGTGGGGGGATGTAAAGGGGACAGTGCTGTGGGGGGATGTGAAGGGGGACAGTGCTGTGGGGGGATGTGTAGGGGGACAGTGCTGTGGGGGGGATGTGAAGGGGTACAGTGCTGTGGGGGGATGTGAAGGGGGCAGTGCTGTGGGGGGATGTGAAGGGGGACAGTGCTGTGGGGGGGGGGAGTGAAGGGGGAAAGTGCTTTGGGGGTGATATGTAAAAAGGGAACAGTGCTTTGGGGGGGATGTGAAAGGGGACAGTGCTTTGGGGGGGATGTGAAAGGGGACAGTGCTGTGGGGGGGGATGTGAAGGGGGACAGTGTTGTGGGGGGGGTGAATGGGGACAGTGTTTTGGGGGTGATATGTGAAGGGGGACAGTGCTGTGCGGGGGAAGTGGAGAAACAGTGCTGTGGGGGGGGGGGGGATGTGAAGGGGGACAGTGCTGTGCAGGGGATATGAAGGGGGACAGTGCTGTGGGGGGATGTGAAGGGGGTAGTGCTGTGTGTGGGGGGTGGTGATGTGAAGGGGGACAGTGCTGTGGGGAGAAGTGAAGGGGACAGTGCTGTGGGGGTGGGGGGTGGTGATGTGAAGGGGGACAGTGCTGTGGGGGTGATATGTGAAGGGGGACAGTGCTGTGCGGGGGGGGGATGTGAAGAGGGACAGTGCTGTGGGGGTGATATGTGAAGGGGGACATGCTGTGCGGGGGAAGTGAAGGGGCAGTGCTGTGGGGGTGATATGTGAAGGGGAACAGTGCTGTCCGGGGGGGGTGGGGGGGGTGTGAAGGGGGTAGTGCTGTGTGTGGTGGGTGGTGATGTGAAAGGGGCAGTGCTGTAGGGGTGATATGTGAAGGGGGACAGTGCTGTGAGGGGAAGTGAAGGGGACAGTGCTGTGGGGGTGGGGGGTGGTGATGTGAAGGGGGACAGTGCTGTGGGGGTGATATGTGAAGGGGGACAACGCTGTGCGGGGGGGGGGATGTGAAGGGGGACAGTGCTGTGGGGGTGATATGTGAAGGGGGACAGTGCTGTGCGGGGGACGTGAAGGGGGTAGTGCTGTGTGTGGGGGGTGGTGATGTGAAGGGGACAGTGCTGTGCGGGGGAAGTGAAGGGGACAGTGCTGTGGGGGGAGGGGGGATGTGAAGGGGCAAAGTGCTGTGGGGTGATATGTGAAGGGGGACAGTGCTGTGCGGGGGAAGTGAAGGGGACAGTGCTGTGGGGGTGATATGTGAAGGGGGACAGTGCTGTGGGGGGAAGTGAAGGGGACAGTGCTGTGGGGGTGATATGTGAAGGGGGACAGTGCTGTGGGGGGAAGTGAAGGGGACAGTGCTGTGGGGGTGATATGTGAAGGGGGACAGTGCTGTGGGGGGATGTGAAGGGGACAGTGCTGTAGGGGTGATATGTGAAGGGGGACAGTGCTGTGGTGGGGAAGATGTGAAGGGGGACAGTGCTGTGCTGGGGAAGATGTGAAGGGGGACAGTGCTGTGTGTGGTGGGTGGTGATGTGAAAGGGGCAGTGCTGTAGGGGTGATATGTGAAGGGGGACAGTGCTGTGAGGGGAAGTGAAGGGGACAGTGCTGTGGGGGTGGGGGGTGGTGATGTGAAGGGGGACAGTGCTGTGGGGGTGATATGTGAAGGGGGACAACGCTGTGCGGGGGGGGGGATGTGAAGGGGGACAGTGCTGTGGGGGTGATATGTGAAGGGGGACAGTGCTGTGCGGGGGACGTGAAGGGGGTAGTGCTGTGTGTGGGGGGTGGTGATGTGAAGGGGACAGTGCTGTGCGGGGGAAGTGAAGGGGACAGTGCTGTGGGGGGAGGGGGGATGTGAAGGGGCAAAGTGCTGTGGGGTGATATGTGAAGGGGGACAGTGCTGTGCGGGGGAAGTGAAGGGGACAGTGCTGTGGGGGTGATATGTGAAGGGGGACAGTGCTGTGGGGGGAAGTGAAGGGGACAGTGCTGTGGGGGTGATATGTGAAGGGGGACAGTGCTGTGGGGGGATGTGAAGGGGACAGTGCTGTAGGGGTGATATGTGAAGGGGGACAGTGCTGTGGTGGGGAAGATGTGAAGGGGGACAGTGCTGTGCTGGGGAAGATGTGAAGGGGGACAGTGCTGTGTGTGGTGGGTGGTGATGTGAAAGGGGCAGTGCTGTAGGGGTGATATGTGAAGGGGGACAGTGCTGTGAGGGGAAGTGAAGGGGACAGTGCTGTGGGGGTGGGGGGTGGTGATGTGAAGGGGGACAGTGCTGTGGGGGTGATATGTGAAGGGGGACAACGCTGTGCGGGGGGGGGGATGTGAAGGGGGACAGTGCTGTGGGGGTGATATGTGAAGGGGACAGTGCTGTGCGGGGGACGTGAAGGGGGTAGTGCTGTGTGTGGGGGGTGGTGATGTGAAGGGGACAGTGCTGTGCGGGGGAAGTGAAGGGGACAGTGCTGTGGGGGGAGGGGGGATGTGAAGGGGCAAAGTGCTGTGGGGTGATATGTGAAGGGGGACAGTGCTGTGCGGGGGAAGTGAAGGGGACAGTGCTGTGGGGGTGATATGTGAAGGGGGACAGTGCTGTGGGGGGAAGTGAAGGGGACAGTGCTGTGGGGGTGATATGTGAAGGGGGACAGTGCTGTGGGGGGATGTGAAGGGGACAGTGCTGTGGGGGTGATATGTGAAGGGGGACAGTGCTGTGGGGGGATGTGAAGGGGACAGTGCTGTGGGGGGAAGTGAAGGGGACAGTGCTGTAGGGGTGATATGTGAAGGGGGACAGTGCTGTGGTGGGGAAGATGTGAAGGGGGACAGTGCTGTGGTGGGGAAGATGTGAAGGGGGACAGTGCTGTGGTGGGGAAGATGTGAAGGGGGACAGTGCTGTGGTGGGGAAGATGTGAAGGGGGACAGTGCTGTTGTGGGGAAGATGTGAAGGGGGACAAGCCTGCTGCACACAAAATGAGGTGCTGTACAGAAAACGTTCAGGGGTACCATTGCCTCTTAAACGCACTGAAATACATGGTGCAGTTTCCCGCACATGGAAATAGCATGGTAAAAAGGCACCATGCAGTTTCCAGGCGGCTGCATTTTTAAAAAGGTGCCAGGACCTTTTTACAGCAGAAAACGCAGGCAGAGCAGCCCCTTCGCTGTTGTGCCTGCACACCTGGGCTGTGATGTAAAGAATCAATGCACAAAAATGTGATTTGGACGAAAATTTTACTAATCGGACCTCCATGAATTTTAATTCAATACCTCTGCACTAGAAGAATGACAATGGTAAACCGGCTGGTCCCCACAGGCATCACACCTTCCGTTCCAATGCTGTTCATAAAGGAAGCCTGCAGGCTCAATTCCTAAAGTGTATATAAAATTGCACATTACTAACAAGATATGAAGAAATAATCTTGACTCCGATATTCTTCTAAGAACCCGACTGCTGACAAGTTAATTGCTGTTAACACTTTCTCGGCAGCCTGTAAGAACGCCGGAGAAGAAGAAGAGAAAGAAGGCATAATTATTGTGCCTCAACAAGCGAAGTCAGCCCGGTCCTCTGAGACTTCGGAGAACGTTCGGATTAATTGCACAGATGTTGTCACCAGCCTGCAGAGTGACAGAACAATGACTAAAAAAAAAAAACCACGATGCTGTCACATGATCTCCGCTGCTGGGTGCAAAGAGACTAATTAATCTATCAAGTTTAGAAGTGTTCACTCAGCCCGCGTGCTACAGACCCGATGAGTAAGAAGCGTGTAAAAGGAAAAATATGCATTGCTGCCCAAAACGGCCAATTAGCTTCCATCCAATTTAGGAAACAGTAGTGTGTTCTGATTGACGGGTATGGACAGTGTGCTTTTTGCTGGCCATACATGTTGCAATCTGATTGTACAATCTCTTTCAGGTTTACTAGTGCTATGAAATGTGAGGGTCTACCTAGATAATCTATACATATGTAGCAAGGTCTCTGGCCTTGTCCAGTCTAATGAGGACTTTCCAAGCCAGGGATAGCTGACCTCCTCCAATATGTGGTGGGTTGTGAGGCATAGTGGGTGCAAAGGTGGTGAAAGTCATTGGGCGCTAGACACTTCTTGGATGTAAAAGAGGTTTTATTTCTCTTAACGGTCCTTTTTGTATTTTTGGGGGAAAGAGGGTTAGGGCCAGGACACCCTTTATTAGTCGTAGATTCAATTAGCAGACTCCGAGACTTCAATAGGACGACAGCCATGCAGGGAAAGGCCCCAGCAAGGCGCCACATCTGCACATGCAGGAATGATGTCTCCTATGGCAACAGTCTTTAAAAGTTCCTAACTCAAACGTAACAGTTCCTTCAGCTTCACTACAACTGCCTCTTGTAGTTCTTCAACACTTGAGCTCCCAGTCTCTCACTGGACTCTCTGATTCATTGACTCTGAATCCCTTGAGCTCCTCCAATTTTGCGGTACAGGGCCGATCCCAGGCGGGTGCACGGGGTGCAGTGCACCCAGGCGCTAGAGAGGTGGGGGCGCTGAAGAGCCAGAGTGCTCCCCTCCCTCCTTCTCCTCCCCTCCGTGTGCAGAAGTAGCTCTGTCCGCAGCAGGTCACCACCGCGCCGCTGTTCTTTACACTGCTAGAGCACGTCCCCCCTCCCTCCTCCTCCTGTCAGAGGAGAGCAGCCGCCGGAGATCGGAGCGGCTGGTCTCTGTGTTGAGAGAGACCAGCCGCGCAGTGGGGTGGCCCGTGCCTGCAGCCTGACACAGGTTCTCTCCACTCTCCTCTGTCTGTCTAAGCTGCTTCCTGGCTGTCTCGATCTGCTCTTCACCCGGGCGGCGCGGCTGCACACTGTCCTCTCTAGCTGCCGCCCGGGTGTTAATGTGTCTGTACTGATACAGGGAGGCTTGTCCCTGGGAGTCTGTACTAATGGGGGGGTTGTCCTGGGGGGGTCTGTACTAATGGGGGGGTTGTCCTGGGGGGTCTGTACTGATAGAGGGAGGTTTGTCCCTGGGGGTCTGTACTAATGGGGGGGTTGTCCTGGGGGGGTCTGTACTAATGGGGGGTTGTCCTGGGGGGTCTGTACTAATGGAGGAGTTGTCCTGAGGGGTCTGTACTGATAGAGGGAGGTTTGTCCCTGGGGGTCTGTACTAATGGGGGGGGTTGTCCTGGGGGGGTCTGTACTAATGGGGGGGTTGTCCTGGGGGGTCTGTACTAATGGAGGGGGAGTTGTCCTGGGGGGTCTGTACTAATGGAGGGGAGGGGTTTGTCCTGGGGGGTCTGTACTAATGGAGGGATTTGTCCTGGGTGTCTGTACTAATGGAGGGGGGTTGTCCTGGGGGGGTCTGTACTAATGAAGGGGGTTGTCCTGGGGGGTCTGTACTAATAGAGGGGGGTTTCTCCTGGGGGGGTCTGTACTAATGGAGAGGGGATTTGTCCTGGGGGGGTCTGTACTAATGGAGGGCGGATTTGTCTTGGGGGGGTCTGTACTAATGGAGAGGGGATTTGTCCTGGGGGGGTCTGTACTAATGGAGGGGGGATTTCTCCTGGGGGGTCTGTACTAATGGAGGGGTTATTTGTCCTGGGGGGTCTGTACTAATGGAGCGGGGTGTTTGTCCGGGGGGGTCTGTACTAATGGAGTGGGAGTGTCCTGGGGGGGTCTGTACTAATGGAGGGGGGTTTGTCCTGGTGGGGGGTCTGTACTAATGGAGGGGGGGTTTGTCCTGGGGGTCTGTACTAATGGAGGGGGGTTGTCCTGGGGGGTCTGTACTAATGTAGGGGGGGGTTGTCCTGTGGGGGGTCTGTACTAATGGAGGGGGCTTTGTCCTGGGGGGATCTGTACTAATGGAGGGGGGGTTGTCCTGGTGGGGGTCTACTAATGGAGGGGGTGGTTTGTCCTGGGGGGGTCTATACTGATGAAGGGGGGGTCTGTACTGAGAGAGGGGTTTATACTTAGTGGGGGGCCTGCACTGACGAAGGGGGGTCTATACTTAGTAGAGGGGGGTCTGTACTGAGGGGCGACTAAAGTTGGTGGAAGGGGGGTGACACCATGTTATACCGCACCTGGTGACACCAACCCTAGTGACGTCACTGCAGCTGCGGGCTCTTCTTTTGCCCCTTCCTCTCCCTCTCCTCCGCATGTGCACTGCTATACTAGTGAGCGGCGCTGGCCAGCACAGCCTCCCACTATGTTTCTTCCCCCGCCTTCATATCAGCCAGGGAAAAAACAGAATAGAAAAAGGAGCAGAGAAGAGGATTGTGGGACATGTAGTCCCGAGGACTGGCAGCCCCACTGTAACACGGAAACTGCAGCCCACACAGCATGCTCAGCTGAATGGGAGAGAGAGAGATACAGGAGCCTGGGAGAGCTTTCAGGGAAGTACACCCAGGACTCCAGAGGGAGAGGGCAGTGCTGAGGGAAAACCATCAGAGAGGAAACCCCACTGCCTTGCGCCACCAGAGGGAAAGACACACAGCCTAGCGCCATCCCTGGCGGAGAAAGGAATGGAGTCACTGCCAGAATACAGATCTGGGTGCTACCCAGCGGAGTCGCCACGGGCAATTCAGAGTGAGCTGACTCCTGATCAGAGGAACCATCGCTGGGTCAGGTGAGAGGGACGATCGGCCATTATCTACTAACGTCCATAGGAGCTGCAGTCTCTGACCATCTCCTGTATTATATCTGCAGTCTCTGACCATCTCTTGCATCATGTCTGCAGTCTCTGACCATCTCCTGTATCATGTCTGCAGTCTCTGACCATCTCTTGTATCATGTCTGCAGTCTCTGACCATCTCTTGTATCATGTCTGCAATCTCTGACCAGCATCTGTACCATGTCTGCAGTGTCTGACTGTCTCTTGTATCATGTCTACAGTCTCTGACCATCTAATCTATCTTGTCTGTAGTCTCTGACCATCTCCTGTATTATGTCTGCAGTCTCTGACCATCTCTTGTATCATGTCTGCAGTCTCTGATCATCTCCTGTACCATGTCCGCAGTCTCTGACCATCTCCTGTACTATGTCTGCAGTCTCTAACTGTCTCTTCTATCATGTCTACAGTCTCTGATCATCTCCTGTACTATGTCTGCAGTCTCTGACTGTCTCTTGTATCATGTCTACAGTCTCTGATCATCTCCTGTACTATCTCTGCAGTCTCTGATCATCTCCTGTACCATGTCTGCAGTCTCTGACCATCTCCTGTACTATGTCTGCAGTCTCTGACTGTCTCTTGTATCATATCTACAGTCTCTGATCATCTCCTGTACCATGTCTGCAGTCTCTGATCATCTCCTGTACCATGTCTGCAGTCTCTGATCATCTCCTGTACTATGTCTGCAGTCTCTGACCATCTCTTGTATCATGTCTGCAGTCTCTGACCAGCTTCTGTACCATGTCTGCAGTGTCTGACTGTCTATTCTATCTTGTCTGTAGTCTCCGACCATCTCCTGTATTATGTCTGCAGTCTCTGACCATCTCTTGTATCATGTCTGCAGTCTCTGACCATCTCCTGTACTATATCTGCAGTCTCTGACCATCTCTTGTATCATGTCTGCAGTCTCTGACCATCTCCTGTACTATGTCTGCAGTCTCTGACCATCTATTCTATCTTGTCTGTAGTCTCCGACCATCTCCTGTATTATGTCTGCAGTCTCTGACCATCTCTTGTATCATGTCTGCAGTCTCTGACCATCTCCTGTACTA
This sequence comes from Aquarana catesbeiana, assembly GCF_042186555.1. Taxonomy (NCBI): domain Eukaryota; kingdom Metazoa; phylum Chordata; class Amphibia; order Anura; family Ranidae; genus Aquarana; species Aquarana catesbeiana. The sequence goes on along the minus strand of NC_133330.1, from coordinate 325,326,943 downwards.
TATCTGCAGTCTCTGACCATCTCTTGTATCATGTCTGCAGTCTCTGACCATCTCCTGTACTATGTCTGCAGTCTCTGACCATCTCTTGTATCATGTCTGCAGTCTCTGATCATCTCCTGTACTATGTCTACAGTCTCTGACATCTCCTGTACTATGTCTGCAGTCTCTGACCATCTCCTGTACTATGTCTGCAGTCTCTGACCATCTCCTGTACCATGTCTGCAGCCTCTGATCATCTCCTGTACTATGTCTACAGTCTCTGATCATCTCCTGTACCATGTCTGCAGTCTCTGATCATCTCCTGTACCATGTCTGCAGTCTCTGATCATCTCCTGTACCATGTCTGCAGTCTCTGATCATCTCCTGTACCATGTCTGCAGTCTCTGATCATCTCCTGTACCATGTCTGCAGTCTCTGATCATCTCCTGTACTATGTCTGCAGTCTCTGATCATCTCCTGTACCATGTCTGCAGTCTCTGATCATCTCCTGTACTATGTCTGCAGTCTCTGATCATCTCCTGTACTATGTCTGCAGTCTCTGATCATCTCCCCTACTATGTCTGCAGTCTCTGACCATCTCCTGTATCATGTCTGCAGTCTCTGACCATCTCTTGTATCATGTCTGCAATCTCTGACCAGCTTCTGTACCATGTCTGCAGTGTCTGACTGTCTCTTGTATTATGTCTGCAGTCTCTGACCATCTATTCTATCTTGTCTGTAGTCTCCGACCATCTCCTGTATTATGTCTGCAGTTTCTGACCATCTCTTGTATCATGTCTGCAGTCTCTGACCATCTCCTGTACGATGTCTGCAGTCTCTGACCATCTCTTTTATCATGTCTGCAGTCTCTGATCATCTCCTGTACTATGTCTGCGGTCTCTGACTGTCTCTTGTATCATGTCTGCAGTCTCTGACCATCTCCTGTACTATGTATGCAGTCTCTGACCAACTCCTGTACTATCTCTGCAGTCTCTGATCATCTCCTGTACCATGTCTGCAGTCTCTGATCATCTCCTGTACTATGTCTACAGTCTCTGATCATCTCCTGTACCATGTCTGCAGTCTCTGATCATCTCCTGTACCATGTCTGCAGTCTCTGATCATCTCCTGTACTATGTCTGCAGTCTCTGATTATCTCCTGTATTATGTCTGCAGTCTCTGATCTTCTCCTGTACCATGTCTGCAGTCTCTGATCATCTCCTGTAGTATGTCTGCAGTCTCTGATCATCTCCTGTACCATGTCTGCAGTCTCTGATCATCCCCTGTAGTATGTCTGCAGTCTCTGATCATCCCCTGTAGTATGTCTGCAGTCTCTGATCATCTCCTGTAGTATGTCTGCAGTCTCTGATCATCTCCTGTACCATGTCTGCAGTCTCTGATCATCTCCTGTATCATGTCTGCAGTCTTTGACCGTATCCTGTATTATGTCTGGGGACTCTTTCTAACAGAAGCCCTCTCTGTGTGCATCAGAGAGACTCCCCTCCAGGTCTCATTAGTGTTCTCTCTTCCTGTATTTTCTTTATTGTTATGAGATCATGGGAGGATTTCAGGGTAATAAAGACTTCATAGGGGAGCAGCTCTGTGTTTGAGTCTTTGCCATAGAATCATTTGTAAAGGGAAGGAGTTGGTAAGATGACCATGCCCATGTGGGGGCGCCAGAAATATTTCTGCACCCAGGCGTCTGTGCCCCTAGGATCGGCCCTGCTCCGGTACTTGCTTCAGTTGCTCACTGTGGTTCCTGGTAATAAGGCAGACGGTCCCTTTGTGGTGACAGCTTCCCCTCTACCTCTGACCACTGACAGGTTCTCCGGCTGGCAGAACCGTCACTTCTGGTTGGACTGTAAGCTGCAATCCCAACCCTGCGCTGCTCTGCTGCTTCTGGATAGGCCCTCAGATAGCCGAGCAGCCAGATGCCCCCGGGATAGGCCCAATCTCCGGCCTAGCAGCCAGGGGCAACACGACACACGTCTACCCAGACAGCCGTCCAGGTGGCACAGAACACAGATCACCTGACTCCACCCGAATATATAGGCTCTCCCAGCAGGCCAAGGGATTCAAGAAAACCCCTGCCCATTGGGTGAGATACCCCATATACCCATAACCTGACCTTGGGTTGACCTTCTCATATCTAGTACCACCAAGTACCCGGCCACCTAGTGGTAGAAGAGGGAAGCACAATCAGGCCAAGCTTAGGGAGAAATTAATGGGGTTGATTTACTAAAGGCAAAAAGACTGTGCACTTTGCAAAATGCAGTTGCACACGGCAAGAGCAGTTGCTCCAGAGTTTAGTAAATGAGCAGAAGCTCTGCTGACTTTCATCAACCAATCATCTGCAAGCAAAAATGCTGTTTTTTTTATTTTCCTTGCACGTGATTGGTTATTCTTTGCAAAGTGAAGCTTTACCTCATTTATTAAGCTCTGGAGCAACTGCACCTGCAGAGTGCAATTGCACTTTCCAAGGTGCACAGTCTATTGGCCTTTAGTAAATCAACCCCAATGCATCTCTATCAATCAACCAGGATAATTATTCCTGGCAGGTAAATTTGTGAGGAGCTCCCTGCCTAAGCTACAGGGTGCTACACATACACATAGGGGAATTGTGGGTTAGGGGACATAGCTTAAAGCTGGGCTTTAAAGCGTTACTAAACCCACAACAGTAAAAACAGTCAGTATAGGCAGTAAAGCATGCTTGTTATGTTCACTGTGGAACCTAAGGGGTTAATCTTCTGCATTGGCTAAAAAGGCCATTTGATCCTGTCTTCTCTTATCCTCCCCTTCTTTCACTGTTCCCAATCCATCTCCTGATGAAACAGAGACTTGGGGGCACTCCACACATGCTCAGTTTGGTGTGTATTGCTAAAGAGTTTTTTTTTGGGAGGGTGCATGCGATCAGCACAGGGCCAATCAGCACTGTCCAGACAGAGGGTCAGGGGTCACGCAGCCTCATAGGACAGTCAGAGGAGAATGGAAACTCCTCCTACAAGCTTTAACCAGAATCTGATCGAAGTCACAAGACTGCTATATACTGCTGATGAGAAAAGGTATTTAGCAGTTTATATTTACTAAAATAATTGCATTTCTGTGTACTGTGGGAGACCAGATATAGTGGCTGCAGGGTCCTGGGCTTAGTAACACTTTAAGCACCAGTCCATCCTATACTATAGTGAAAAGAAATGATCTGGCACACAGAGGGGTTGATTTACTAAAGGCAAAAAGACTGTGCACTTTGCAAAGTGCAGTTGCCCTGTGCAAGTGCAGTTGCTCTAGAGCTTAGTAAATGAGGTAAGGCTTCACCTTGCAAAGAGTACCCAATCACATGCAAGTGGAAGGGTACTGGAGGGTATGCACTGTACCACCTGCGACTGCTATCCTCAGAGTTCTGACAGGCTCTGTGTAATCAATAAGAGAAAGGAATAAAGGGAAGGAAGTGCCAGCTAAGTGTAATAACTCAGTAAAAACTTTAAAAACAATGGATAAAAAAACACTCACAAGAGGTACAGGGCCGAAACTAGGGTGGGAACGGGGGGGGGGGGGGATGGGGGTGTTACTGTGGACTAGGAAAAAGGGTGCCTGAAGGACCTTCCAGCTTCAGGGAGAAGGAGCCTGGATTTAAAGCCCGGACTGAGAATCCGGAGACCTTTAGATTGATAAAGGTAGGTTATTGAACCTAGAGGGTTGGATATTTGAGGATATATGAGGGTGTAGATTCCTCCTAAATCCGACCTGCAGGACAGCTGTGGGATGTTCAAGCTGCTGGGGGAGGAAGGTGGCCCGCTTGGGAGCCTGGAGGAGCCCTGGGAAGCCACACTAACCAGCGTGGAACGTACACTGGAAGGATGAAGGACCAGAGGAGAAAGCAAGGTTACACACTCGGAGCATCTAGCTCCTTCCACATGGCCTGGCTCCTCCTCTTCCATGAGTGCCCTCATAGAGAGCCGCTTTCTATAGGGACACATGTGCGGGCTCGCTCCCGAGCCACCCTGTCTGCGTCTATGGACACAGACCTTGCAGCTCATCCCCACCACCTGCTCCCTCACCACAGGATTTGATTGACAGCAGCAGAAGCCAATCTTCCCAGTGAGAAAGGAGAGAGCTGCTGCTCTCATGGACAGCGCTGGACTGAGATTGGGCTCAGGTAAGTGTAAGGGGAGGCCGAGGGGGATCCTGCAGCACAGAAGATTTTTTTAACTGAATGCATAGAATTGAGCTTCCTGAAGACGACCAATCAGGTGGAAATGTATAGGAGCTTTACCTGCGTCATCGTGATGTAATTTCCACCAGGCGCCATCTTTGAACAGGGACCTGAGCCACTCATCCGAGCATGGGAGTACCACAGCGGGCCTCGCAAACAACCAATGCTGTAGACACCGAGTGCCAGGTTCTAGCCGGCAGGCCCGGCACCAGAAAAAGTGAGTTTAATACCTTCTATTTTAAATAAATTTGTCATAAGGGTTTTACACTATGGGCTTCCTTTTATCATCTCCCTATGATTGGTACCATTGGATCTCTATCATCAGACAAACCCAACACAAATAGACAATGTATTTAAAGGGGACATGCCCCACAAGCGAGTTTGACCGTACTAGAGATAGTTGGTCAACAGATTCTGGTGAGTGCGATTGTGTCCCCAGTGGAAGATTTCCCATCTATTACTTTTCTGAGGAACAACCCAAAATTCTGGGTTTTCTTTTACTTTCACTTTCAATGATAATGGTAAACAGGACAAATAGAGAGGGGGATCTCCTTAACGGGGGCACAGACAGCAATAAAAATTGACAGGGGCTCTAATCTCTCTCCACTCTGTCCAAAACAAAAAAGTTTTGCCTTCAGTTATACTTTAAGCATTTTCTTAATCTTTGTTTAAGTTTGGATGTTTATACATTTAAGAGACTGTCATGGTTGCCCTTTTTTTATTCAATGCATTAAGGTGCAAAACCTTAAGGCTTTAAAACCACTTAAAAGTGGTTGTAAACCCTTACTGGACACTTTTTACTACAGGTAAGCCTATAATAAGGCTTACCTGTAGCTACCCCGGATATATCCTAAACCTACACAGTTTAGGAGATATCCCCTGTATCAGCATGTGCCAACGTCATCGGTACATGCGCACTGAAGCAATGGCACGTCTGTGCCGTTGCTTCTGTTAGTGTGCTGTTACCGGCAACTCCTGCGGGCACGCGTGGGAGTGACGTCATCGCGCCTCCGGCCAATCACATGCCTGGAGCCCGTGATACCCAGAAGTAACTCTGGGAGCGATGTCGCCAGCCGAAGCTGTGTACGGGGAGCGATGCGGGGGCTTCAATCTAAGGTGAGTATTTCATAATAAACTAGTATGCTACGCATACTAGCTCATTATTCCTTTGTCTTGTGGGTTTTTTTTTTTATTTGTGGATTTACAACCACTTTAAACCAATTATGAAGCTGTAAGCAGCAAAGATTCAGTGACTCAATAAGGACACTAGGTGGCAGTACAACACAGTCTCTATAAGGCCCTTTTCAGACAGAGCGGATCAGTTCAAGCAGAATCCACCTGCTCAGCGGGGGGGGGGGATCTCTCCACTGATCCCCACTGAGCAGGTGGATGACAGGTCCGTGTCCACTCTGCTTTGCAGAGCAGACAGGATACAGCCGCTCTCCTCTATGGGGCCGTCGGATGGAAATGGACTGCATGTCTGTTTCCATCCAATTGTCATCTGATCCACTGGACGGATGGCAAACGTATCGCCATTTGTCTACTTTTAGTGGATTTTATTGGATCAGATGCCCGGTGGGTGCCAGTGGACACGTGTCTGCTGACATCCACCACCCCATAGAGATTAATGGGGGGTTCGATCGCGTCTGCCTGAAAAACTGACAGGTGGACCCGATCAGTCCGCTGGTCTGAAAGGGGCCTTAGGCTCTGTAGCTACAGAGGCTAAAGAATGACCCCTATTTCAGTAAACAGTGCAACTGATAAATAGTTACCTGAGCTTAGCTTCTACAACAGCTTCTTTTACAGTGGAGTCCAGGGAAGGTATTGGTACACCCAGACAAACAGCTGGAGGAATCTTTGGAGTGGCACCACAGGTGAGTGGCTGAGGAGTCCAAGGGCTGGTACTGGAGGAATCGTTGGACTGGCACCACAGGTGTGTGGCTGAGGAGTCCAAGGCCTGGTACTGGAGGAATCGTTGGACTGGCACCACAGGTGTATGGCTGAGGAGTCCAAGGCCTGGTACTGGAGGAATCTTTGGACTGGCACCACAGGTGAGTGGCTGAGGAGTCCAAGGCCTGGTACTGGAGGAATCTTTGGACTGGCACCACAGGTGAGTGGCTGAGGAGTCCAAGGCCTGGTACTGGAGGAATCTTTGGACTGGCACCACAGGTGAGTGGCTGAGGAGTCCAAGGCCTGGTACCACAGGTGGATGAATGGAGCCACAGGGCCACCCCATTTGAAGTGCAGTACTCTGGTAGGAGTGGTTGGATCTTCTGTAAAGGTTGCAACCTCACGCCAGTGCTAACAGTGGAGAACCGTACACCTGGCTGCATATCACCCGCCCAGCCACCTCTGCCTCAAGTGTGGTCTCTCTGAGCTGAAGACGGTGGAAAAGAAGGCGAAAGACCATGCGTCTGCATCTGAGCATGGTGAGGCAAGGGGTATTCCACTCATATAAAGATAATGGGTTCAAATTGAATAGTTCAGCACCACACCACTTAAGTGATATAGAAAACAATCAAAAGGAAGAATGAATGGGGTTTTAAATTGTGCTGTAACCTTTTCCTTCAGAATAAACTCACAGACAAATATGCAAAAAAACCAAGATTTGTATTATGCAATCATATTAAAATATCTCGGTGTGGAACCCCTAAAAATACAGTGTCTCACAAACATGAGTACACCCCTCACATTTTTGTAAACAATTTATTCTATCTTTTCATGTGACAACACTGAAGAAATGACACTTTTCTACAATGTAAAGTAGTGAGTGTACAGCTTGTATAACAGTGTAAATTTGCTGTCCCCTCAAAATAACTCCCTGAAAGAGCCGCTGCTGTCTCTCCAATGTGAAAGCCCTGAGGGCTTTCACACTGGAGCGGTGCGCTGGCAGGACACTAAAAAAAGTCCTGCTAGCAGCATCTTTGGAGCGGTGAAGGAGCGGTGTATACACCGCTCCTTCACCTCTCCTGCCCAGTGAAATCAATGGGGCAGCGCGGCTATACCTCCTGCATAGCGCTGCTGCAGCAGCGCTTTGCGGTAGTTGTAACCCTTTCTCGGCCACTAGCGGGGGGGTAAAAGCTCCCCGCTAGCGGCTGAATAGCGTCGCGAAATTGACGGTAAAGCGCCGCTAAAAATAGAGGCGCTTTGCTGTCAACGCACCCACCGCCAGTGTGAAAGGGCCGAAAATGTCCAATTGGGATCTGAAAAAAAGAATTGTTGCTCTACATAAAGATGGCCTTGGCTATAAGAAGATTGTAAAGACCCTGAAACTGAGCTGCAGCACGGTGCCCAAGACCATACAGCGGTTTAACAGGACAGGTTCCACTCAGAACAGGCCTCGTCATGGTCGACCAAAGAAGTTGAGTGCACATGCTCAGCGTCATATCCAGAGGTTGTCTTTGGTAAATAGACATATGAGTGGTGCTGCCAGCATTGCTGCAGAGGTTGAAGGGGTGGGGGGTCAGCCTGTCAGTGCTCAGACCATACGCCACACACTGCTTTAAATTAGTCTGCATGGCTGTCGTCCCAGAAGGAATTCTCTTCTAAAGATGATGCCCAAGAAAGCCCACAAACAGTTTGCTGAAGACAAGCATACTAAGGACATGGATTACTGGAACCATGTCCTGTGGTCTAAAGAGACCAAGAGAAACATATTGGGTTCAGATGGTGTCAAGCGTGTGTGGCAGCAACCAGGTGAGGAGTACAAAGACAAGTGTGTCTTGTCTACAGTCAAGCATGGTGGTGGGAGTGTCATGGTCCGGGGCTGCATGAGTGCTGCCGGCACTGCGGAGCTACAGTTCATTGAGGGAACCATGAATGCCAACATGTACTATGACATACTGAAGCAGAGCAAGATTACCTCCCTTCGGAGACTGGGCCGCAGGGCAGTATTCCAACATGATAATGACCCCAAACACACCTCCAAGATAACCACTGCCTTGCTAAAGAAGCTGAGGGTAGAGGTGATGGACTGGCCAAGCATGTCTCCAGACCTAATCCCTATTGAGCATCTGTGGGGAATCCTCAAACAGAAGGTGGAGGAGCGCAAGGTCTCTAACATCCACCAGCTCCATGATGTCGTCATGGAGGAGTGGAAGAGGACTCCAGTGGCAACCTGTGAAACTCTGGTGAACTCCATGCACAAGAGGGTTAAGGCATTGCTGGAAAATAATGGTGGCCACACAAAATATTGACACTTTGAGCCCAATTTGGACACAAACTTAGCTTTCTCAGGGGTTCATGGAGTGCAACTGAATATGGCTGATTTAAAAGAACATTCCCCAAAAGGGGGTGTAGTTTGATCTGGTAAACCCCCCACAATGTACGAAGGTGTAGTTGAAAGGCAGAAGATGGAATAAATGCAGAACAAATACCCAGCAATCCAGCCAACAACCAAGAGGATAGTGCATAGGGAGAAAGAGGTGCTCAACAATCCCAGGTATGTATAAGCCTCTCGTCCAATGAGTGTATGAGACCTAGGCCATGTGGATATAAACAGGCATTTTAATGGCATGGAGCGATCCCAAGCATCCGATAATCTACTAGCTCACAATGCAAGCCTCATACCTGTAAATACACTGTGGGAGTAACAGCTCTAGTTGTACATCCATGGAGTACCAAGCAAGAGTATTCTGCTACACACCCAAACTCCTTGCCATCTCCAGCTGTCCACCAGTCCCATAGCACTGTGATGCCTTGCTCATGCTCAGTGGGGAGATGGGTGCCAAACTTTACAACCAGCTCCCATATCCAAGATGGTGCCTCTGAAGAGCTGAAGCCCAGTGAAGAATTGGTATTTTTAGCTGCTGACTCTTTAAGGGTCACACTTGTCAGTTTTCATGCAGAAAAACTCTAGCATTTTACTGCATGGAGATGCACATCAAGTAGATATCTCATTCTTTCCTGTTCATCTATGCCCTGCTGCTAACGAGAAAGGGGAACCCTATGGGCCCATTCACACCTACACATGTGTGTTACCATCCGTACTGCAATGCACATAGAAAAGTGTGAATCTGTAAATGGAGTGGACTTTTGACTTTAGCAGCAGTATTTCCAGGCAGGAGTTCATGAAGCGATTTTATGTTGCCTGGAATTGTTCTGAAACTGAGTTTGATATGTGAAAATTTTAAATAGCTGCAATGGCCCCGAACAAAATGTCTCATCTGCATGGAGGAACAGAGAGAACTTCACACTGGTGGGCTCCAATGTTTTGGCAGATGTTTCACGGCAGGCTTCAGGCAGGTGTTGTTGAGTCTAAATTAAGCCGAGCAAACAGTGATTCTGATATGAGCAACTGTATTAAAATTCAACACACAATCAGGATAACTGCTGGAGGCTTCAGCAAAGCCATCTTCCACACCAGGCAAAGGACAGAACTGTGTAATGTTTTATTTCAAGAAGATTCAAACCCAATCTTTGAAATATCTTATAATCTTAAATATGTCAATTGCAACATTTTTAAATCAGAAGCTGACCTCTGGTGATCATGCTATGAAGGTCCTTGTTCAGGCACTTACTGTTATAGGGTGACAATAATTTTGCAGTTGTGCTCCTCAGTTGTCACCCTATCACAGGCACGCTTGATGAAGACCTTAAGCATCTGTGCTCACACACACTGCATAGGCATGGGCCATTGTTGTGGAAGGAGTAAGACACCGCTCTACCGACCCAATGCTAGTGAAGATGTATGGCCTCAGCCAGCGCTGCTCCACTGGCCACGCCCTCTGATGCGTTTTGTCCCGTCTTGAGTCGGTAGAGCGGTATCTTACTCCTTCTATGCCAACCCTACTGGATCATTGTAATAGGACAACAGCTCCCTCTCTTTGAGCCCCGGCATTACACATCGTTCCAGGTCACCATGGGCCACCGTTGTCACTATCAGGAAACAGACGAAGAACAATGGTGTGCAGCCGACTTTGGAGTGAGTGCATGGACACCTGTGGGTGAGGCTAAATGGGTGTCGGGGTGAGACTTGGACCAGCTTGGCAGGAATGGCTGTCCTATACAGGTCCCTAACAGGTCCTTCCCCAAACCAGGCAGCTTCCAGGGATTACAGGAGTGACCCAAAGTTGACCCTCTTCCCCAGGAACCCCTATGCTGAGCCTATCTACCCTTCACTCATCAGTCCTGTTCCTAAATTCTCAGACTGCAGGGTGTGCCAAAAATAACCCAGCAGGGGCAATATATAGCCTCTCTGGGTAAAAATGGCTGCCACCATCTCAGGGGAGCTCTATGTCCAATCAGACACAGGCTCCCCCAATGTGGCCACCAGGAGTCCATGCAGAGAACAATGCATAAACAGAAAAAAGAAAGAGAGAAAAGCACCGCTACCTAAGAGTTGCATTTACTAAAACATATCGGTGAAATGAAAGAAAATAAATATGCGCTCACATTTAAAAGACATTAAAAAGGCTCCAGCAGGTGGCAACCTTCCAGGTGGTCAATGGTGAGCAAGCCCCTGGATGTGATGTAAGGTGCTTGGAACCAGGAAGTTGACCAGGGAAACACCAGGAAGAATAGATAAAATAGTGTAGCGCTGGACTAAAAATACGCATATGATGATATATGCGAGTGGACGGGGCCCATAAATGTGTAAATAAAGTGACTAGTGAATAAAGACCATATAACATTCAGTCTAAATAATCAAGTGCATGTATAGTGACACTAGAAATTAATCAAGTGCACCTATATTTAAAAAACAAGAAGTGATATGAGAGTAAGTGTAAAAATGGCAAACTTCAGGTGAATAAAATGAACCAATGTGACAGCAAAATGAATAAAAAATATATTATGTCAACACAAGACATCTAATCACTAATAGTGCTAATAAATCCTAATGCTTAGTGATCGCACATGAAAAGGAAATTAAAATAAATATATAAACAGTCCCAAAAAAAATCCAAAGAACAGGTCCCAAAGCGTAGTGACACTCCAACACAGAATCTGGTTCAGTGTTCCACCGCAGCTGTTGCCCACCACCAAGGGATAAAAGTTGGAGGCTTACCGGACAGCCTGCGACCGCCCTTATTCAGGGGGGTCAAAACAGGCTCAGTAGAAATATGTGAGTCCAGATGATATCCTCACCAATAATCTCCAGGTGTTCTCCAGGTATCTTTTATGGCAAGCCAAGAGGGGCTTCCAAACGGGGTGCAGCTAGGACTTGACCACAAAATGCAGCAAAGAATTGGCCACAAATAACCCCAGAAAAAGAAAAAGATACTCCAATAGTGCAGAACGATCTGGCCAGTTTATTAAAAGTTTATACAAACAACTAGATTTAAAAGGCAAAGTTCTGACGGGGAGAAATAAAAGACAAGCTCCACCGCCGTTTAAAATCCAATCGCGCATGCGCGACCCGTGCTCACGTTGTGACCCTACGGCCGTTTCGTCACAACTGACGTCATCAGGGGTACGTGGCCACGCTCGCGCATGCGCTTTAAATACAAAAGCGGCAAAGCGCCCTAGCTCATTCATTGGCTGAGGGGGAACGGGGGCGGGTAGTGATGCTGTATTACTCATCAACCCAATGAAAGCCACCCCTGCATAAATCCTTCCTTATTATGAATCTGGGGATAAATAAAAGCAGAGCTATATGCCGTACAACGCCATCTAGTGGCTACAAAAAAGGAGTGCAGAACACACTCCAAAATTTCTTTGAACGTGTAGAAACATGAAACAGCTTCTACAACTCAAAAGTGTGTATTCCACACTGCCATCTAGTGGCGAAAATAATTCACCAGTATAAAAAATATGATAAAGTGCATAAGATTAAAATGCATAAAGACCAGAATAAATATGGGTGGGTTTAAGTTCCCCATCAGCCATATCACCAATAAAAAGATATATACATAAACATGATTACATTATACCAAAAACATCATCATGTGTATATCGAAAAAAAGGGGGGGACACTTAATTGTCCAAAAATATCTAGGAGCGCATGATAGGTATATCAATATTAATAAATTGTCAATAAAAATACATATCAATAAAAGAAAGAAAACGGGAGGGGGAATCGTCTGTAGAAACTTAATTTCAACTATTATTAATAAAAAGAGGGGAGGATCAACCATAAAAAGATTCCTTTCAACTATTGTTAATAAAGCAATTAATATCCCACTCTATGTTCAACCCATTCGGGGCATGGGAACCGCACTGTTAGGAAACTGAATGTGAGGTTGGTGGAACATATTACCAATATTAAGCAGGGCTTCGATAAACACAGTGTCTCTAGGCACTACGATGCAGTACATGATAGGAATCCCAAGGGAACTGTGTTTATCGGTATTGAGAAGTACGTTCCCCATTGGCGGGGTAGTAATGGAAAAAGAACCATCTCTAGATCCGAGACCAGCTGGATCTACATGCCCCGAATGGGTTGAACATAGAGTGGGATATTAATTGCTTTATTAACAATAGTTGAAAGGAATCTTTTTATGGTTGATCCTCCCCTCTTTTTATTAATAATAGTTGAAATTAAGTTTCTACAGACGATTCCCCCTCCCGTTTTCTTTCTTTTATTGATATGTATTTTTATTGACAATTTATTAATATTGATATACCTATCATGCGCTCCTAGATATTTTTGGACAATTAAGTGTCCCCCCCTTTTTTTCGATATACACATGATGATGTTTTTGGTATAATGTAATCATGTTTATGTATATATCTTTTTATTGGTGATATGGCTGATGGGGAACTTAAACCCACCCATATTTATTCTGGTCTTTATGCATTTTAATCTTATGCACTTTATCATATTTTTTATACTGGTGAATTATTTTCGCCACTAGATGGCAGTGTGGAATACACACTTTTGAGTTGTAGAAGCTGTTTCATGTTTCTACACGTTCAAAGAAATTTTGGAGTGTGTTCTGCACTCCTTTTTTGTAGCCACTAGATGGCGTTGTACGGCATATAGCTCTGCTTTTATTTATCCCCAGATTCATAATAAGGAAGGATTTATGCAGGGGTGGCTTTCATTGGGTTGATGAGTAATACAGCATCACTACCCGCCCCCGTTCCCCCTCAGCCAATGAATGAGCTAGGGCGCTTTGCCGCTTTTGTATTTAAAGCGCATGCGCGAGCGTGGCCACGTACCCCTGATGACGTCAGTTGTGACGAAACGGCCGTAGGGTCACAACGTGAGCACGGGTCGCGCATGCGCGATTGGATTTTAAACGGCGGTGGAGCTTGTCTTTTATTTCTCCCCGTCAGAACTTTGCCTTTTAAATCTAGTTGTTTGTATAAACTTTTAATAAACTGGCCAGATCGTTCTGCACTATTGGAGTATCTTTTTCTTTTTCTGGGGTTATTTGTGGCCAATTCTTTGCTGCATTTTGTGGTCAAGTCCTAGCTGCACCCCGTTTGGAAGCCCCTCTTGGCTTGCCATAAAAGATACCTGGAGAACACCTGGAGATTATTGGTGAGGATATCATCTGGACTCACATATTTCTACTGAGCCTGTTTTGACCCCCCTGAATAAGGGCGGTCGCAGGCTGTCCGGTAAGCCTCCAACTTTTATCCCTTGGTGGTGGGCAACAGCTGCGGTGGAACACTGAACCAGATTCTGTGTTGGAGTGTCACTACGCTTTGGGACCTGTTCTTTGGATTTTTTTTGGGACTGTTTATATATTTATTTTAATTTCCTTTTCATGTGCGATCACTAAGCATTAGGATTTATTAGCACTATTAGTGATTAGATGTCTTGTGTTGACATAATATATTTTTTATTCATTTTGCTGTCACATTGGTTCATTTTATTCACCTGAAGTTTGCCATTTTTACACTTACTCTCATATCACTTCTTGTTTTTTAAATATAGGTGCACTTGATTAATTTCTAGTGTCACTATACATGCACTTAATTATTTAGACTGAATGTTATATGGTCTTTATTCACTAGTCACTTTATTTACACATTTATGGGCCCCGTCCACTCGCATATATCATCATATGCGTATTTTTAGTCCAGCGCTACACTATTTTATCTATTGTTCATTTTGTGTGCCCTTGTATTGGGGTTATTGTGTTTTAGCTGCAGGACTCACTTCACGTTTTTCAGTTTTTAAATTGAACACCGAGCGCAATTTCTCCCCCCTCCCCTTTCCTAAACACCAGGAAGAGCCAGCAGAAGCAGCGGACTAAGTGTGTTTATCACATGGATGGGAACCACTGTGGACATCAGGGAAGTGTTGCAGGCCCTTAGTTTTTGTTACTGTCTCATAGTTGCCAACACTAGGATTTATAGGGGTGAAAAATGGCCGAAAAACAGGCGTGGTTTAAATGAAATAGTGGGTGTGGCCTAAAGGAGCATGGCTCAAATGGGGTGTGGTCCGAGTATGAGAGGGAAAGGGGGAGAAAGAAAGAAATAGGGAGGGAAGGAGAGAGAAGGAAGGAAAGAAGGAGGGATGGAGGGACAGCAGGCCCAGATCCTACACCACAATAGTAATATGTGTATTCCAGAAAGTTTAACAATCAGCAGATAAAGATATTCCAAACACCTGATGTTGGCGCTTCAATCACCCCGTGCACCATGGTTGTTATGTTGTCAGGATGATTGAAGCGCATTATTTCCATTATTACATTGTAATATAAAATGAAATCGTTCAACTCACCATAATGAAGAATCAGTGGGAGCCCTGAGCGTGTCACTTGCCACATCGCCTGCCACCAGATGCCATCAGGCATCCCAAGCAGAGTCCCTCCTTACATCAGGCGTCCCCAGCGGAGTCCCTCCTTACATCAGGCGTACCCAGCAGGGTCCCTCCTTACATCAGGCGTCCCCAGCAGAGTGCTTCCTTAGATCAGGTTCCCCAGTGGAGTGCCTCCTTACATCAGGCGTCCCCAGTGGAGTGCCTCCTTAGATCAGATGTCCCCAGTGGAGTGCATCCTTAGATCAGGTGTTCCCAGTGGAGTGCCTCCTTAGATCAGGTGTCCCTAGTACAGTAGAGTCCCTTAGCTCTGCCTTCTCCCAGAAAACCTGTTTCCCCTGGCTCTCGGATGGCTCTCGGCTGAGATCAGAACTCCGCCCCTCCAGCCTACTGCACTCCAGTTCCTCCTAATCTCCAGCCCTAGTGCACTGCAGCTCCTCCCACTCTCCCTCACAATGTTATTCAGCCATCTACCGCCCCCGCCCCCGTGTGCGCCCCCGTTTTTCATCGGGGAAAACTGTCTCAGTACAACATCATTAAAACGAGGCGTGCACAGGGTCAGGGGCGGTAGACGACCAAATAACATTGCGGGGGAGAGTGGGAGGAGCTACAGTGCAGAGGGCTGGAGGGGCAGAGTTTGGATCCGAGAGCCAGGGGAAACAGGAAAGAGATCTTGCGGCGGTGGCGGCCATATTTTTGGAGCCAAAAGCAGCTCCGGTGCCAAAAACAGCCCTGATTTCCCGTGACAAAAGCAAAATCCTAGGATTTTAATTGGGACGGCCTCCGATCGGAATGAGGGTCCCAAAATCAAGCCGTCCCGATTAAAATCTCAGGATTTCGCTTTTTTTCCCAGGAAATCAGGACTGTTTTTGGCACCGGAGCTGTTTCTGGCTCCAAAAATATGGCTGCCGCCGCCGCGAGGTCTCTTTCCTGCCCCCTCTCTCTCCTCATTGGCTCACTGACTTTGATTGACAGCAGTGGGAGCCAATGGTGCTTCACTGCTGTCTCAGCCAATGAGGAGGGAGAGTCCCGGACAGCTGAGTCTCTCGTGCAACATCGCTGGATAGAGATGGGGCTCAGGTAAGTATTAGGGGGGGCTGAGGGGGGCTGCTGCACACAGAAGGCTTTTTTATCTTAATGCATTAAGATAAAAAAACTTCTGCCTTTGCCTTTTGTTTCGACATATTCGCTATGTTAGAATGATTCATTTTTGGAATTTCGCTTTGTATATTCGGATTTGGTTAGTATATTCGGTATTTCGAATAGATTCAAACTCCAGAAGACGGCTTTATATGTTCTATTCTTTTTTATTCTGTATACTGTTTTTTTTTCCTATTCTATTCTTATCATCTTATTTAACTTTTATACCTTACTGTATTTACTGCAATATGTTTCCATTTCAAATTTGAATTAATTTTCAAATATTTTAAATTCGTTATTTAGTTACGTTATATATATATATTTGGATACACCCGAATCTCCCAATAACAAAAATTTTGCCCGAATTTTGATTCGTAACTAAAGGAATTGCACATGTCTACTGCACAGGACATGGTCAAACAGCAGAAACAGGTAGGAATTTGATACAAAGTTTGGTAAAAATCCTTGCAATGTACATTGCTCACCCAGATGGGATATTTTTTTACTCTTCTTTTTTTTTCTTATTAATTGCAAAATTCGATTTTAGTAGAATATAATTTCCAGAAACCTATATCAGCAATATAGTGTTAAAAAGACTGCACATTATAAAACAATTAACCGGTTCCCGACCGGCTCACGCAGATATACTGCGTCAGAATGGCTCTCCTCAGTGAAATCCCGTATATATATAAAGCATATATATATATATATATATATATATATATATATATATGGCTTTGCCCATGAGAGCCACCAGAGGTTAAACCCTTGATCGCCCCTCGTGTTAACCCCTTCCCTGCCGGTGACATTTATACAGTAATCAGTACATTTTTATAGCACTGATCGCTCTACAAATGTCAATGGTCCCAAAAATTTGTGAAAAGTCTCCGATCTGTCTGTCGCAATGTCGCAATACCACTAAAAATCGCAGATCACCGCCATTACTAGTTAAAAAAAAAATTAAATAAATAAAAATGCCATAAATCTTTCCCATAGTTTGCAGACGCTATAACTTTTGTGCAAACCAATCAATATACGCTTATTGCGATTTTTTTTACCAAAAATATGTAGAAGAATATATATTGGTCTAAACTGATGAAGAAATTTGTTTGTAAAAAAAAAATTGGGGGATATTTATTATAGCAAAAAGTAAAAAGATTTTTTTTTTCCCCAAAATTGTCACATTTTTTTTTTTATAACGCAAAAAATAAAAAACGCAGAGGTGATCAAATATCACCAAAAGAAAGCTCTATTTCTGGGGAAAAAAAGGACATCAATTTTGTTTGGGAGCCACGTCGCACGACCACGCAATTGTCAGTTAAAGTAACGCAGTGCCAAATTGTAAAAAGTGTCAAAGGTGTAAAGTAAAAAGTGTCAAAGTAAAAAGTTCAGGAAGGGGTAAAATCTTCCAGGGCTGAAGTGGTTAAAAAAGCAAAAATGTGAAATGTACATAATTGTATATAATATAATATTCATAGATGTAGATAAGCTATAGTATGTCACAAATAAGTAAAAAAATAACCATGTATAGTGCAAAAAAAAAGTGTCCCTTGAAACAGGTACAAGATGTTCCTTAACATTTTGTTTTTTAATTGTCAAGTGGCCTCCCTGTGTGGCTTTGTGATTGGTTGTCTCAGCTACCTGTCGATAGTCTCTGGTGCCTCTTGGTTGGGCCAACCAATCACAAAAGTTGAGTTTTGTCCTTACATGACTTGCATCTGTTTTCAGGGTTAACTTTGCTGGACACAAGAGAGATCTGTGACTGTGCTGATAAACCTGTTTAATAGTTTATCTTCTCCAGACCTCCACATAAAATGATAACAGTTACTGATATCTCCTAAAATATATTTACTGGTTATTAGTGTCTGGCTGCTGAACATCACCCACAGCAAACAGAACCGACGTGAGGAGACGCTGGGAGAGGCTCTGTACACCGGCTATGTAAACTCAAAGGTAAGAACTCCATTAATATTTTAAAGGTTTCTAAACACAGTTCTGTTCTTTACAGGAAACATAAAATCAGTGCCAATGTCTGAGATCTAGAGGTAGAGACAAAACATTGTACTAAACCAGAGGCGTAACTAGACCCTCCAACCATGGAGGGCCCCCCTGACCTCCGGCCAGGGTCCTTCCCTCTGATCCCGGGGGCAGCAGGACCTGAATAGTAGGGGCGGCATACTGCAGCCACTGAATGCCTATGGGAGGGAGAGGAGGAGAACAGGCTTTTAGCGGCTGCAGGAGAAAAATGGAGGGATTTGTTCCTCTATATGCCCCCCCCCCCCCCCCCCATCCAAGTATACAGGGGTAACATGTGCGCCATTGCAATTGTGACCCCTGTAGTTACGTCCCAGGGATGAGTGGCAGCGGTGGTGGTGGGGGATGGGATCAGTGGTAGCAGTGGTGGTGGAGGGATGGGATGAGTGGCAGCGGTGGGGGAGAGACGGGATGAGTGGCAGCAGTGAGGGGGGGTGGAATCAGTGGCAGCAGTGGTCGTAGTGGTGTAGGGGGGGTGGATCAGTGGCAGCAGTGGTCATGGTGGGGGGGGGGTGGATCAGTGGCAGCAGTGGTGGTTGTGGTGTGGGGGGGAGTGCATCAGCGGCAGTAGTGGTCATGGTGGTGTGTGGGGGTGGATCAGTGGCAGCAATGGTCGTAGTGGTGTGGGGGGTATCAGTGGTGGTGGTGTGGGGAGGGGGGGATCAGTTGTAGTAGTGGTGGTGTGAGATATCAGTGGCAATAGTGGTGGTGGTGTGAGCGGGAATCAGTGGCAGTAGTGGTGGTGGGGGGGTATCAGTGGCAGTAGTGGTGTGGGGGGAATCAGTGGCAGCAGTGGTAGTGGTGTGGGGGGAATCAGTAGCAGTGTTGATATCAGTGGGATCAGTGCCACTCACTTGCAGATCACTCGCACATCACTTGGTCCCCCCTCTTTGCTAGGTGTGCCTGCGAGTGCGGGCGGAGAGGATGGGTGGAGCAGGGCGGGGACTGTGCAGTGTGCCTGCAAATGTGGACAGAGAGGATGGGTGGAGCGGGACTGTGCCCATGAATGACTAGTGTACTATCTCCTGGGCGGCGGCGGGTCCCCCCTACAGTGGCGGAACTCAAGGGCCCAGTCGCAAGTGCGACTCCTAAGACCCTAGTAATTCCACCACTGTAACTAAGCGTTGAAGGAAACGATGAGCGATTCTGAATTAATTTGTTTTTTGGCACGGTAAAGGCAAATTGCCTTTAAAATATATGTAAACAATCACCTTGAAAAACAACCCATTCAGTCTACAATAGAAATGAAAGGCAAAACATTTTTATATAGATATAAAAATACATTATAAATACCTTCTTTCCCCTTTTTTATAAGTGATTAAATTCCCTCTGTTCTCAGCTGCATAAGAGCTGGGGGAGGAGAAGCAGCAGTACACTTATCTTCCCAATAAATGGCTGTGCAGGGGGGACGTGTCATTACTAGTCTAATCATTGGAGGAGAGCAGGCTGAGATCCCAGCACAGCTACAGAACTGACCATGCTGTGTTCTGCTTAGTGTGGTCAGTTTTTAATAGGAAAGCAGAGGGACTGGCAGGAAAACCACGGATACACAAAGAAAGCAATACAAAGAGAACAGGAGACATTTTTATGCAAGTACATGGTACAGCAGCCACATATCAGGAATATGAAATGTTGGGTTTACATATTCTTTATTGTATTTATTACCTTTTTTTAACCGCTTGCCCACCAGCCGCCGTCATTATACTTTGCCAGGTTGGCACGGCTGCATGAATCGCCATAGTTGTACGGTGGCCGCATTGAGAGCTCTAGGGGGCGCGACGCCGAAGCCGATGCGCATGGCTGGCGGCCGCGATGTCCACTGGTGACCTGCAGAGCCAGAACGGGGATCTGTCAATGTAAACAGAGAGATCCCCGTTCTGTCAGGGAAGTAGAGAGAGATTGCTGTTCCTAGTGATCAGGAACAGCGATCTCTCTCCTCCTCCAGTCAGTCCCCTCCCCCCACAGTTAGAAACCCCTTGATTGCCCCCTAGTGTTAACCCCTTCCCTGCCAGTGGCATTTATACAGTAATCAGTGGCTATTTTTAGCTCTGATCGCTGTATAAATGTCAGTGGTCCCAAAAAAGTTTTAAAAGTGTCCGGTAAAAAAAAAACCTGCAATAAGCGTATATTGATTGGTTTGCGCAAAAGTTATAGCGTCTACAAAATAGGGGATAGATTTATGCCATTTTTTTTTTTTACTAGTAATAGCGGCGATCTGCGATTTTTAGCGGGACTGCGACATTGCGGCGGACAGATCGGACACTTTTGACAGTTTTGGGGACCAGTGACATTTATAAAAATAGCCACTGATTACTGTATAAATGACACTGGCAAGGAAGGGATTAACACTAGGGGGCGAGCAAGGGGTTAAATGTGTTCCCTAGGGAGGTGTTTCTAACTGTGGGGGGAGGGGACTGACTGGGGGAGGAGAGAGATCGCTGTTCCTAATCACTAGGAACAGCAGATCTCTCTCTACTCCCCGGTCAAAACGGTGATCTGTTGTCTGTTGACATTGATAGATCCCCGTTCTGGCTCTCTGTGGAGCGATCGCGAGTGGCCGTCAAACATTGCGGCCGCTGGCCACGTGCATCAGCTCCGGCGTCGCACTCCCCCCATCGCTCTTAACTTACGGCGATTCGCGCAGCCGTGCCAACCTGCCGCAGTATTAGGACGGCAGCTGGTCGACAAGCAGTTAATACAGAATTTCACTGTATCTGGTCTGAGCACCACAAACCAAGAACACAATTTATTTCATTTTTATTATGCAAAGCAGAGTCGGGAAGATACTGGAGAGTTTAATAAAAGACCACATAGATGAGTTCTTGCTGGAAAAAAATATTTTAAGCAACAGACAGCATGGGTTCATGAAAGACAGAAGTTGTCAGATAAACCTGATTTCTTTTTTTTATGAAGAGGTAAGTAAAACCTTGGACAGAGGGGTGGCTGTGGACGTGATATACTTGGACTTTGCAAAAGCGTTTGACACAGTTCCCCACACATGGCTCATGTGTAAGGTAAAGTCTACAGGCTTGGAAAGATCAATTTGCAAGTTGTAAAGCGTTACGTAAACTGTTGGCGCTATATAAATACTGTATAATAATAATAATAATAATTTGTAAATGGATGGAAAACTGTCTATAAAACAGAATCCTTAGAGTAGTGGTTAATGATTCTTACTCTGAATGGTCTGAGGTTATCAGTGGTGTACCCCAAGGTTCAGTGCTGGGACCCTTACTTTTTAATACCTTTATAAATGATATAGGGTCTGGGATTAAAAGTACAATTTCAGTCTTTGCAGATGACACCAAGCTATGCAGTGTAATAACGTCCTTACAGGATGTCTACAATTTACTAGCCAACCTCAATGCTCTGTCTAATTGGGCAACTGAGTGGCAAATGAGGTTTAATGTTGATAAATGTAAAGTTATGCACTTGGGGGCTAAGAATATGCATCATACATACTAGGGGGAGTACAACTGGGGGAATCAATGGTGGAGAAGGATCTGGGTGTTCTGGTAGATCATAAGCTTAATAATAACATGCGAAGCCAAGCTACGTCTTCCAAAGCAAGCAAAGTCCTTTCTTGTATTAGGAGAGGTATGGACTCCAGAGGGAGAGATAATTTTGTCCCTGTACAAATCATTAGTAAGACCCAGTGGCAGCCGCTCATACGGGGCACATGGGGCGCCACCCCCCTAATCTCCATGCACCCGGCCCCTAATCTCTCCTAATCTCCTAATGCATGGATTTCTATGGGTTTTTTTTTTTTTTTTCAGAAGCACATGATGAAAGCCAGAGGCTCTAACTTGCTTGAAAATGGGTAGGCTTGGAGCGCAGTGCCTGCCCACCCACTTGTGTGACATTATCGAATTAATATTCGCTAATGTCTTCCTGCTTCCCCTCCTGGCCAATCAGGAAGCGTGTCCTCAGACCCGATTGGCCGGGAGGAGTAGCGACCAGATTGGCTGGTAGGAGAAGCAGTGGGGAAGCCGCCCAGGAAGCCGACGAGAAGGAGTAGCAATGAGGAAGCCGCCTGCAATCTGGATGGGGTAAGTAGTGCGGGGGACGATCAGTTGGGAGGATTGTGTTCTGCCCCCCCCCCCAAAAAAAAAAAATGAGCATCAGCTACCACTGGTAAAACCTCATCTGGAATATGAAGTTCAGTTTTGGGGACCAGTTCTCAAAAAGGATATCGGGGAACTGGAGAAAGTGCAGAGAAGGGCAACCAAACTGATAAGAGGCATGGAGGAGCTCAGCTATGAGGAAAGATTAGAGGAACTGAATTTATTCCCTCTCACGAAAAGGAGATTATGGGGGGGATATGATCAACATGTATAAATACATAGGGGGTCCATATAGTGAACTTGGTGTTGAGTTATTCACTTTAAGGTCATCACAGAGGACAAGAGGGCACTCTTTACGTCTAGAGGAAAAGAGATTTCATCTCCAAATACGGAAAGGCTTCTTCACAGTAAGAGCTGTGAAAATGTGGAATAGACTCCCTCCAGAGGTGGTTCTGGCCAACTCAGTAGATTGCTAAAAAAGGCCTGGATTCTTTCCTTAATGTACATAAAATAACTAGGTACTGACATTTATAGGTAAAGTTGATCAAGGGAAAATCCGATTGCCTCTCGGCGATCAGCAAAGAATTTTTTCCACTACTGTAACAAATCGGATCATGCTTTGTTGGGGTTTTTTGCCTACCTCTGGATCAACTGTGGGTGAAGGATTGTGTATATGGGATTGTGTGATTTATTTTATTTTTATTTTTATTAGTTGAATTAGATAGACTTGTGTCTTTTTTCAACCTGTCTAACTATGTAACTATGTACAGTGTCTTGAAAAAGTATTCACACCCTTTGACATTTTCCACATTTTATCATGTTGTAACCAAAAACTTACATGTACAGTATTTTATTGGGATTTTATGTGATAGACCAACACAAAGTGGCACAAAATTGTAAAGTGGAAGGAGAGTGATAAATGGTTTTCAAATTTTTTACAAAAAAATATGTAAATAGTGTGGCGTGCATTTGTATTCAGCCCCCTTTACTCTGATACCCCTAACTAAAATCTAGTGGAACCAATTGCCTTCAGAAGTCACCTAATTAGTAAATAGAGTCCACCTGTGCGTAATTTAATATCAGTATAAATACAGCTGTTCTGTGAAGCCCTCAGAGCTTTGTTAGAGAACCTTAGTGAACAAACAGCATCATGAAGGCCAAGGAACACACCAGACAGGTCAGGGATAAAGTTGTGGAGAAGTTTAAAGCAGGGTTAGGTTATAAAATAATATCCCAAGCTTTGAACATCTCACAGAGCACTGTTCAATCCATCATCCGAAGATGGAAAGAGTATGGCACAACTGCAAACCTACCAAGACATGGCCGTCCACCTAAACTGACAGGCCGGGCAAGGAGAGCATTCATCAGAGAAGTAGACAAGAGGTCCATGGTAACTCTGGAGGAGCTGCAGAGATCCACAGCTCAGGTGGGAGAATCTGTCCACAGGACAACTATTAGTCGTGTTCTCCACAAATCTGACCTTTATGGAAGAGTGGAAAGAAGAAAAGCATTAGTGAAAGAAAGCCATAAGAAGTCCTGTTTACAGTTTGCGAAAAGCCATGTAGGGGACACAGCAAACATGTGGAAGAAGGTGCTCCGGTCAGGTGAGACCAAAACTGAACTTTTTGGCCTAAAAGCAAAACACTATGTGTGGCGGAAAACTAACACTGCACATCACCCTGAACACATCATCCTCACCGTGAAACATGGTGGTGGCAGCATCATGTTGTGGGGATGCTTTTCTTCAGCAGGGACAGGGAGCTGGTCAGAGTTGATGGGAAGATGGATGGAGCCAAATACAGGACAATCTTAGAAGAAAACCTGTTAGAGTCTGCAAAAGACTTGAGACTGGGGCGGAGGTTCACCTTCCAGCAGGACAACAACCCTAAACATACAGCCAGAGCTACAATGGAATGGTTTAGATCAAAGCATATTCATGTGTTAGAATGGCCCAGTCAAAGTCCAGACCTAAATCCAATTGAGAATCTGTGGCAAGACTTGAAAATTGCTGTTCACAGACACTCTCCATCCAATCTGACAGAGCTTGAGATATTTTACAAAGAAGAATGGACAAAAATGTCCCTCTCTAGATGTGCAAAGCTGGTAGAGACATCCCCAAAAGACTTGCAGCTGTAATTGCAGTGAAAGGAGGTTCTACAAAGTATTGACTCCGGGGGGCGCTATACAAATACCCCCCACACTTTTCACATTTATTTATTTGTAAAAAATAAACATTTATCATTTTCCTTCCACTTCACAATTATGTGCCACTTTGTGTTGGTCTATCAAATAAAATACCAATAAAATACATTTACGTTTTTGGTTGTAACATGACAAAATGTGTAATATTTCGAGGGGTATGAATACTTTTTCAAAGCACTGTAACTCCCCCATCCATCCATGTTCCCATGCTTTATTTTGTTAGGAAATCACTCCCCCAGTATTCCTGATTGTGGCCATCTTGGGTAAAGCCCGGTACACACGGGTCGAAAATCAATCCGTTCAGCAGGAAAGGTTGACTTTTGATCCATTTGTACAGCTGTCTGTTCAACCGAAGTCGGTCTAACAACTGGCTTCTGGCGAACGGTCATGCTGCAAAACCAGCATTTGATCAGCCAATAGCTGAGATTCGGGTGTGCTCAGATTTAGCCCTTGCAGTTCTCTTTGATGTTGTACAGTGAAATTATATAAAACAAATGTAGCGGTTTGAGAAATATTTGTGGCTGGCGTCTCATATACACTAATGAGCCGGAAGCGGCTTCCGTGCCGCCGCAGTCTGGCATGCTAATTAATACATTGTTGTCACAGAGGATAAGACTGATTGGGCTTCTTCTATGACCCAGTTGTATCTTCCAGCCTGAAACGTGATATTTCTGCATCTTCCTAATGAACTGATACACAAGCTGGCGGTACTGATATACAAACAGTATAACGAATACACAATGAGGTTAATTGTGGGTTTGGAAAGATGGCGATATATGTTATAGCGAATGCCTGAGGAGGATGTCAGGATCCAATGAATCTCAACACTGTTAGGATTTCTCAAAATAAGAAATGGCTGCACCTCACGCGGGCTTCAAGAAAAGTTTACTGGAATATAAAAATATCCAAAATGACACCAGCAGTGGTAAAGGTAGATGCGGTTCACACAACAGAAATGTGCTTAATCATGATTAAGCACATTTTTGTTGTGTGAAAAGCGTCTACCTTTCATGTGCGTGTAAAGGCAGGTGTCCCAACTTTTGACAATATAGTGTAGATTAACCACTTCAGCCCTGGAACATTTGGCTGCTCAATGACCAGGCCATTTTTTTGCGAAACAGCACTGCGTCGCTTTAACTGACAATTGCGCGGTCGTGCGACGTTTTACCCAAACAAAATTGATGTCCTTTTTTGTAAGGAGTATTCTTCCCACTTCCTCCAATGTAAGGAACATTCTTCCTAGTGGCTACAAATGTAAGGAACATTCTTCTCACCGACCACTAATGTAAAGGGCATTCTTCTCGCTGACCCCCAATGTTAGGAACATTCTTCTCACTGACCACCAAAGTAAGGAACATTCTTCCCACTGACCACCAAAGTAAGGAACATTCTTCCCACTGACCACCAATGTAAGAAACATTCTTCCCAGTGGCCACCAATGTAAGGGGCATTCTTCCCACTGACTACCAATGTAAGGAACATTCTTCCCACTGACTACCAATGTAAGGAACATTCTTCCCACTGATCACCAATGTAAGGAACATTCTTCCCACTGACTACCAATGTAAGGAACATTCTTCCCACTGATCACCAATGTAAGGAGCATTCTTCCCACTGACCCCCAACATAAGGGGCATTCTTCCCACTGATCACCAATGTAAGGAATATTCTTCTCACTGACCCCCAATGTAAGGAACATTCTTCCCACTGACCCCCAACATAAGGGGCATTCTTCCCACTGATCACCAATGTAAGGAACATTCTTCCCACTGACCACCAATGTAAGGAACATTCTTCTCACTGACCCCCAATGTAAGGAACATTCTTCCCACTGACCCCCAACATAAGGGGCATTCTTCCCACTGATCACCAATGTAAGGAACATTCTTCCCACTGACCACCAATGTAAGGAACATTCTTCTCACTGACCCCCAATGTAAGGAACATTCTTCCCACTGACCCCCAACATAAGGGGCATTCTTCCCACTGACCACCAATGTAAGGAACATTCTTCCCACTGACCACCAGTGTAAGGAACATTCTTCTCACTGATCCCCAATGTAAGGAACATTCTTCCCACTGACCACCAATGTAAGGGGAATTCTTCCCAGTGACCCCTAATGTAAGGAACATTCTTCTCACTGACCCCCAATGTAAGGAGCATTCTTCTTACTGACCCCCAATGTAAGGAACATTCTTCTCACTGACCTCCAATGTAAGGAACATTCTTCCCACTGATCACCAATGTAAGGGGAATTCTTCCCAGTGACCCCCAATGTAAGGAACATTCTTCTCACTGACCCCCAATTAGAGCTGCACAATTAATCATTAAAGGGGTTGTAAAGTTAATTTTTTTTTTTTTTTAAATAACAAACATGTTATACTTACCTTCACTGTGCAGCTCGTTCTGCACAGAGTGGCCCCGAACCTCGTCTTCTGGGGTCCCTCGGCGGCTGTTTCAGCTCCTCCCCGCAAGCATTTACCACCTTAATGCGAGCTCCCTCGCACGGTGGTGAGTGCTTGCGGGCGCGCTCCCGTGATACAGCTCGCTGTATCACTCTGCCCCGCCCCCCGGCGCGCCGCGTCATCGGATGTGATTGACAGCAGCGCGAGCCAATGGCTGCGCTGCTTTCAATCCATCCACTGCAGCCAATCAGCGACCAGGCTGAGCTGCAATGAAGATGACGAGGACGAGCAGCGAAGATTCGAGGCGTCAGGTAAGTAAAACGGGGGGCCTGGGGGCGGCGGTACTGTCAAAAGTTTTTTCACCTTAATGCATAGAATGCATTAAGGTGAAAAAATTTTTACCTTTACAACCCCTTTAAATGAATCAAGATCGCTATTCTAATCCTCTCACAATCTTAAAAACAGCATTTTTCCGATTCAGTAAAAAAAGAAAAAACAGGCAGCCTGCCAAGTTAATCACAACATCGTTTAGGTGGAAATAAATAGAAACATTGTATCTTCTGTTCTTTTAGATCAAAGGAATGAACTTCGGTCTGTAAATTGGGTCAGTTTAACCACTTAAAGACTAATAAACCTTTTTATGACACTTGCTGCTTACAAGTAAAAATCTGTATTTTTTTGCTAGAAAATTCCTTAGAACCCCCAAACATTATATATTTTTTTTTAGCAGAGATCCTAGAGAATAAAATGGTGGTTTTTGAAATATTTTATGTCACACTGTATTTGCGCAGCGGTCTTTCAAACGCAATTTTTTAAATGAATTACTTTAATGAATTATTAAAAAAACGAAACAGTAAAGTTAGCCCAGTTTTTTTGTATAACGTGAAAGATGATGTTACGCCTTGAGAATCGCGATCTTTATTCTGAGCAAAAAAAAAAATTGTGATTCTCATTTTGGCCAGAATCGTGCAGCTCTACCACCAATGTAAGAGACATTCTCCCCACTGAACGCCACTGAATTCATTTTAGCAGGGGGTTCGCCAAGACCTGAAAATTATTTCAAGGGTTCCTCTGGGACAAATAGGTTGAAAAGGTCGGGTCTAACCCTTCACCACTCCTGTCCAGAGCGGAAGTAAAATTGAGTTTAGAACCTATTTCAATCTTTATACTTTTCTTTTTTAAATCTCTATCACCTTCCTCACCTGGTAAAGAAAGCCATACATGGTGATGGTGCCATGTTGAGTCATCCCAACATGATTCAACGTGGCACCATGGTGACTTCCCTGGAATTCCACTTTAAGGACACGCTGACAAAAAAGCGGAGGTGGCGCGGTATACGCCGGCACAGTGATTGAGCTTTACGTCGGCACAGTGATTGAGCTTTGTCCTATCATACAGCTGACTCACTAAAACTAGATGTGAGCTTCTTTATTTAACAATGATAGTATGGAATCAATGGAGATGAATCATGATGTATAAGCTTGTTATGTTACATATATTGTATTTACGCCAATTAATTGTCGTGCATCTTCTCTACACACGTCATGCCTCCCACACACCTTGTGGGATAAACATGCAACATGTTTAATTGCCGTGCACCAATTTACACACTATGGGAGGATAGTTAGGGCTTGTCCACGCCTCCGTGTTGTGGTAAGGCATGCATGACGCACGTAACAGGCTTTGCAGTAGCATTCATTTTGAATGGCACCTTTGAGTTGTACTCATAGTAATCTGTCAAGTTAGAAAAAAAAGGGTCGGATGCGACTTTAGGCAGTTTAGGCACTATTAATTTTGAATAGGCTGCCCTAAAGGTTATCTAAATACCCAAAAACAAAAATGTTATATATTGCAACTCATCAGTTCTAAGATGTAGTGGCTGCATTAGTTTTCTTTTTTGGCTTGTTTGTTAATTTTTGTACTATTGCTTTGATTTTTTTTTTTTTTGTCTGTGAAAGACAAAATTACATAAAAATGGCAGGGGCCATTTTTTTGGCAGAAGAACAGGTCCAGGACAGTTGAAAGGAGCCTTTGTAACCCTCTACAGCAGTGGTTCTCAACTCCTGTCCTCAGGGCCCACTAACAGGCCAGATTTTAAGTATTACCTTGGGGAGATGCAGACTAGAATACTGCAATCACTGAGCATCAAATTATATCACCTGTGATGTATATCAGTTATCTTGCAAACCTGGCCTGTTGGTGGGTCCTGAGGACAGGAGTTGAGAACCACTGCTCTACAGCCATTTAAAGCCCATTGTATGTTTAAAAACCACCAAAACATGCCTTCATTCAATCCTTTAAGTGGGTCTTTATATATCAAAATGGAGGAAGATGATGTGAAACGATGATGCACTTCCGTTTTTTTTAAGCAATTTGATTGGCTGAATAATTGTCATTAAGGGCATGAACACCATAATAAAGATGGTGTACCTAGCTTCCTGATGATGCATGTATGTATGCGAAACGCGTATAGACTTCTGGGTAATTGCCGACGTCACTTCATGTCCTAAACCCGTACCAGATCGAGGCTTGGAACGCACGCCGATTCCGGGAGATGAAGCAGCGGAGCTAAACCCAAAATACACTGCTGGAAAGACTCAGTGCCGATCTTAAGGCACTTGACTTATATCAAGATTGATATGGAGACATGAGGAGTAACTAGTGGCAACCTAGTTGGAGAAAAGTGGAAGTGGTTATCCCAATATAAACCAAAGGCAATGTTTTTTTTTTAGGTTCTTTTGAGTGCCCATCTCAGAAGGTGGTGGTGGCACACAAAGTGGTGAAAAGGCTTTTTATAGAGCATGGATGGCTATCACAGTGGTCATATGATTGGGAGACCATCCCGTTGGCTCCTGATTATGAATAGAGATAGAGAGCTGTCTATGAGAGCTTGATCACCAAGATGGGAGTATGCAGTGAGCGGGGGCCCACCCTTTTTGCTGCTGCACATAGGTGTTACATAGACAGCAAGAGGTTAATCTTCTCCATTTACTTCCAAAATTTTACCTAAATTTCGGGAAAATAAAAGCATCCCATTTCACTTACCCCTAGCAGTAAAAGAGCTGCACTTTTGCCATGTGTCTTGTAGATGTAAGAGAATAAGAACATCCCCTCTTTGGAACGAAGGCTCCAGACTTTTATCTTTCATAATGCTGGAAAGGTAGACCTGGAGCAGGAAAAAGCTAGGAGCCTAGGCACTTGGCTTTAGAGGGTTTTTTGGCAAACAGGAGAAGATTAAAACAGTGTGGGAAGTAAAATAAGAGAAAATGGGACTTACCTGGTTGGTGGAACTTAGAGGCAGTAAGAGGGGCTTCAGGGGTCTTCCGGAGTAGGGATGAAACATTGAAGGATAGCTGGTGTTGGGTCTTTAGTGAATTAAGGCTCCGGTCTTATGGTAATCATAGCAGCGAGCAGGGTTGCGGGGTGGTCATTCTGGTCAAAATGTAAAACTGCGTAGGGATCCACCTTTAGTACATTGCCTCTTATTATCTAGAGCAGGGGTGTCAAACTCAACTTCATCACGGGCCACATCAGCATTTTGGTTGCCCTCAAACGGGCAGGTTTCATCTGTAAGACTAGATGTCCAGAGCAAGCCCCCCACCCTCCCTTACATCACAGTGCACCCCCTTACTAGCTAATGTCTGGAAACCGGATGGCCCTTGAAGCCTCTCTTGATGTTGCCAATATGCTCGTTTAGCCTAACCTGTAGCGGGTGTATAGTACGTCCAATATACTGGAATCCGCAAGGGCAGATAAGAAGGTATACCACATTGGGAGTGGAACATGTAATGAAAGTCTTAGTTTGAAAGACCTGAACTGTACTAAAAGAACTAAATTGTGTAGTTTTTTTTTGTTACTAATCCCATTGACAGTTCAAATTCCTTTTATGTTCTGAAAAAACATCAGTCTGGTATTAGGCGGATCGCAAACATTAGGGGCCACCATGTCCCTAAGGGACGAAACTCCCCTAAACACCACCTGGGGTTGATCTGGTAGAGCTTTACCTAAAACATTATCTTTCTTAAGCCAATGTTTAGGCACAAACTTTTTAAATAAATAATGTTGATGGGAATAAGATGTGATAAACGGCATAGAGAAGTTAGTCTCTCCACCATCATTTTTTGGTTTTTCAGACAGAAGCAAATCTCTATCCATCAACTGAGTATTTGCCACTGTCTGATCCAGAGTTTCAACTAACTATCCCTTATAAATAAATCTTTCCGTCAGGGCGGAGGCCTGCACCTCAAAATCTTTGGTTCTACTACAATTCCGTTGTAGGCGCTTGTATTGGCTCTTGGGAACCCGACTCTAACCATGAATGATGATGGCAACTGTCTCTAGGAATAAACAAATTTCTGTTGGTGGGTTTAAAATATGTGGAGGTCAGGTGTGGATCTCCCTCTGCCCAAAAGTCATAAAGTAATTTCAATTTGACCCCACTAATGATTAGGAAATCAAACAAATGTTCCTAAAATGCAAATTTTTGAAAAAAATTCTACTAGTGTATGGCCAGGTTTAGGGAAAGTGGGAGTGGAAAGGGGGGGCGGGGTAATGTAGGGGAAACCTGCAGCAGGGAAGGGGGGCAGCCTCCCTGGGGTAGGAGGACGTAGAACCTAAGAATCAGTAAGGTTGGTTTGTTATATGACAATTGATATTGTATTTGTACTCGGTTTTATATGTTTGTTAATGAAAGGCTACTATGGCCATTTGACTCCAATTTTCATCATATGTTGGGTTTTTATGGTAATTGATTGGTAGAGGAGAGATGGTCGGGCAGTCCAGTAGACAGGTCATCTTTAATACCCTAGACAAGTCTCTACGAGGCCGTGGCTGCTGAGCGATAACCTTTCCAGAACTCTCTCTGGATACAGAAGACAGGAGAAGGAGAAGACAGGGAGAGGGAAGTGCGCTCAGAAATCCTGAAGAGCCCTCACTAATGGGCTTTAATCCAATACATCCCGATCACTTGATGGATTCTCCGCACTCCGAGCGAACTGTCACAGCATTAATCGAAGACTCTGCCGAGTTCTTTCAGGTCATCTAATGCTCAGTCAATAGGAACTCCAACCAGGTTTAAAGGGACAATTTGTCCTGTAGATACTTGCATTGAGTCTGCCAGCAGATCTTTTATTTACCTGGAAGAAGAGAAATCCGAGCACTTCGATGGCTTAAAAATAATTTCAAGTGTGAACATATCAATATAATATTTTCTAGTAGTAATATGTCATCATAATGATAAAATTAAACGTCTTAATCTCCCTATAGTTTTGGCAAAATGTTTTGGAGTCACTAGGGAAGGTGAATTTAAAGTGATTGTCAACAATCTCCTTGTAAAACAACCCATTCCGTTTAAAATAGAAATGAAAAGCCAAACATACGTGTATAGATATAAAAAATAGATTAAAAAAAAACATTATACATACCTTTTTTCCCATTTCCTTTAAGTGATCACATTCCTTCTGTTCTCAGCTGCATAAGAGCTGGGGGGGGAGGAGAAACAGCAGTACACTGAGCTTCACAGTGAATGGCTGTGCAAGGGGGGGGGCGTGTCAGGGTAAGTCCAATCATTGGAGGAGAGCAGGCTGAGGTCCCATCATAGCTAGAGAACTGACCAAGGTGTGTTCCCCTGCCTAGTGTGGTCAGTTTTTTTTTGGCAGGAACACCAGGGATTTCACGCAAAGTTAGCAGTACAAAGAGAACAGGAGACTTTTTCACACAAGTACATGGTACAGTAGACGAATATCAGGAATATGAAATGTTGGGGTAACAAACGCTTTAGGAAGGTCGCTGGTGGATTTTAAAGGGGCTATTTATCAAAGTAATTTTGCATAGCCATACAGTATGTTCAGTAAATCTGCATGTACTGTACATCCGTTCTGTGTGAACTGGCCAAAGACACATTGCCTTCCCACTGCTTGTCAATCGCCTCTGAAAGGCGATCCGAGAAGCAGCGGATTTAGACACACGTCTAAATCTAACCGAAGTGTAGAACTGGCCTTTTCTTTTCTCCTCTTTTTAGATATTTATTTTAAATAAAGATGATTGATGGCAGTGGGTGTATTTTATAGGATGTTTTATCAACCTTGTAGTGTGTTTCTATGCCTTTTACCCTGTTTCCCCGAAAATAAGACCTAGCATGATTGTCGGTGATGGCTGCAATATAAGCCCTACCCCCCAAATAAGCCCTAGTTAAAGTCCTTGTAGGTTTTATTTTCAGGGTAGGACTTATTTTCGCTGAAACAGGGTAGGGCTTATTTGGGGGGAAGGGCTTATATTGCAGCCATCTCCGACAATCACGCTAGGTCTTATTTTCGGGGAAACAGGGTATGTATATGTGTTATACACGTAAGGTTTGTGTATGTTATGTTAGCATTGAAAGGGAATTCAACTTAAAAAAAAAAAAATATGATTTTTATTGTAGAAAAATAATTGCATTTTTTGATTCTTCTAATGGCTCATAGGGTTAGGGCACCTCTTTCCAAATATCCTGGACCTGTTCATGTGGCAAAAACAATCCCCTCATTAGCCTCATTGTTTTACTTTTCTTTTTGACCAAAAGAAAAAAACAAGAAAGTAGAAAAAAAAAAGTGAATGCAAAAGTACACAAATAATGATCAAATACACAAAAAAAGGATAAAAAACAAAACAAAACAAAACAGAAAAAAACCCACAAATACAAAGGCGACTAAATTAAATAAAATTAAATAAACTAAACTACACTACAGTATATACAAAAAAACAAAAAAAAAACAAACTCTGCATCCTCTAAATAAAAAAAAATAAAAAACAGTAGGATTTTTATTAGGCAAATTCCACCTAAGCAGATGGTTGAGAGAAAGGGGGTGATTTATAAAGAATTTACATTAGATGTCCATTAATTCTGTGCAAGCAGGGCTGGTGCTTGACTATTTTGTGCCCTAGGCAAGACCATCTACTTGCACCCCCGTCAGGATGGAGGAGAAACATGGTGCCCGCCTCCTCTGCCCCCCCCCCCCCCAGCCCCCTCCGACTCCCAGGAGCCGGTGTTCTGACATATAGTGTCCTCCTATCAGATAGTGTCCGCCCCGTACTGCGCAGGCGCAGCGCCTGCGCAGTACGGAGCAGCAGGAGATGCCGAAAATGTCCGAAGTTGATCAGCTGACCATCAGCTGTACACGGCGCTCGGGCACCTGTTAGCGATGGCTGTGTAAGAGGGCCCCTCGCGGGCTCGCTTCGCTCGCCACGCTTCGGGCACGGCCTCGCTGCGCTCGGCATCTATTTATTCTTACTCTATGTCCACTTAGATAGTAGGGAATGATCCTGGACATAGGGTAAGAATAAATGCGCAGGCGCCGCGTACAGCTGACGATCAGCTGTTGAACTTCGGAGACTTTCGGCATCTCGTTTGTCCTCCGTACTGCGCCTGCGCAGTACAGGGCGGACACTTCTGGATAGGGGACTGTATTCGACAAGACACTGGCTCGGTGTCGCCCTCCTCACTCTCTGAGCTGCTGCTGACCTCCTCCGCAGCCCCCATGACGGATGACCTCCACGGCGGCTGCTTTCTCCGGATTGCCCAGCAGAGAGTCAGTCAGCGCCCCAGTCCCGTGTAGGGTGATGGTCTTCAGCCCCTCGTGTTCCCCGGCCAGGCTAGTAGGAAAATCAGCGGCCACGCCCTAGGAAGCAGCGTGCCCTAGGTAGGCCGTGAGCCCTAGGCGGTTGCCTAGTTCACCTAGTGTCAGCGCCAGTCCCTGTGTGCAAAACGAAATGATTGTAAATAGGATATATCCTGTGCTGTTTGAAAATAAATTATTGATTTTAAATGGAAAATATTGCATTTGGCCACTAGATGGAGCTAAGTGTTATGGGAAATTCCTGTGATACGTAGCACTTCAACGCACACAAAACACACATGATCTTCTGTGTCCCCAACATCACCCCAATACAGAATCACAATGCTTATACTGTGCATTAGGGTGCATGTGTTAAAATAAAAAGGGCAAGTCTGATTTTTAGGTTTTGATTGTACATTGGCAGCTCATTCATAGGCAGCCTTAACTTAACAAATGTTAAGTCAATGCACTTCAGCGATCATGAGAAATATAAAGGGGGCCTTAAATTGCCTTCAAACGTCTATGACGGCTCTAAATAGATACAATATGTCAGTGTTCGAGTGATGAAAGCATACAATCCTTCAATTCCCATTTTCTTCTATTGTTCCCATAAGAATAGATACCCCACCACTGGTCAAAATTTGGGGCTCCTACGACCTATGGTTCCAGAGATACTGGGCTGCTTGCGCAGGCTCTCAGAAGCTACATACAGAGCAGCCTCTTTAAATACAAGCCGGTGTCTTGCCGAGAATGTTCCCTCGGCGGATAAGTTCACCCCTGTACTGCACATACTACTCTCAGCCGCCGGAGATAGCCGAAGCTCAAATGCTTCAATCAGCTGTACACGGCGCCTGCGCTCTGGGTCCAGGTTCCTTCCCCACCATCTAAGTGGACCTAGAGGGGGAATCTAAAAGTGCCGAGCGCAGCGAGGCCGTGCCCGAAGCGTGGCGAGGGGCCCTCTTCCAGGCGCCGTGTACAGCTGATTTTCAGCTGTTGTGCTTCGGCTATTTCCGCCGATACCTACTGCGCAGGCGCAGTAGAGGGGGGAACTTATACGCCGAGCGGAACTTTCTCGGCAGAACACCGGCACACTCTGTTTGCAGCAGACTGAGAGGATGAGCTCACAGCGCCTCTCCTCACTTTTTGTCAGAGGCACTGAGCTCAATGGACAGCTTGGAGTCTTGGACCAATGGTAAAGTACCATCGGCCCAAGCTGTCCAATAAAAATTCTGCAGTGGAGGCACGCCTCTCACTGCAGTGTCATAGCAGGGGGCTCCCTTCCAGCCCAGCCCTCTTCACTAGAAGAAGAAAAAACGTGTTTATGTGTATAAGATTTACCCACAATCCCATGTTTTTCTCACACAGTTAAGAGGGAGAATCTGCTGCTGAAAAGGTACTGTTATGATAATATTTTATTATTTATCTATTTACTGTAAAATTACTGGTTGGAAGTTATAACTTCAAACTTCAG
Organism: Aquarana catesbeiana; assembly: GCF_042186555.1. Taxonomy (NCBI): domain Eukaryota; kingdom Metazoa; phylum Chordata; class Amphibia; order Anura; family Ranidae; genus Aquarana; species Aquarana catesbeiana. Next base: position 325,291,188 of record NC_133330.1, on the reverse strand, counting down.
TAATTTGTCCGTTAAGCCACCTGCTTGAGTACAGTTTTTGAGAATATAGTAAATTACCTTTAAAACAAAATATAATAATTATTTGTATATTACTTATGGTAATTAACCCCTTGCTACCCAGGCCAATTGTGACACTGCTCTCCTACATGTAATAATCATCATTTTTTTTGCTAGAAAATTACTCAGAACCCCCAAATATTATATATATTGTTTTAGCAGACACCCTAGGGAATAAAATGGTGGTCATTGCAACTTTTTATGTTACACGGTATTTGCGCAGCAATTTTTCAAACGCATTTTTTTGGGAAAAGAAACCTTCATGAATAAAAAACCTTAAAGTTAGCCCGATTTTGTCCCGATTTGAACACTTTAATCTGTATCCTGATACCCCAGGTCTGAGCATAGTTAATCCTGAACTGAACCCTCACCCCACATTGGGGTAGTAGTTTAGTAGATTGTTTTGTTTGGTTCTTGTGTTATATGTTGCTGTATGAGAACGTGACCTGTTGGTCTTGCCCCTGCGTGGGCTACAGCTGTATGTGAAATTAAAAATGTAATAAAAAAGATTTAAAAAAAAAAAAGTTAGCCCGATTTTTTTTGTATACTATGAAAGATGATGTTACACAGAGTAAATGGATACTTAACATGTCACGCTTTAAAATTGCGCACACTTGTGGAATGGCGCCAAACTTCAGTACTTATAAATCTCCATAGGAGACGCTTTAAATTTGTTTACAGGTTTGGAGTTACAGAGGAGGTCTAGTGCTAGAATTAATGCTCTCGCTCTAACGTTCGCTTGTGTGCATCTGGGCTCTGATACTAGCCAGTGCCTCACCGGCCACTGACCTCACCGCACTTCCCTGCAAAGGACACTTCCCTGTAATGTCCAAGTTACGTGTTCAATAAAGAATTGATATTTAAAAATTCATTTGTTAAACCTACAATTGTTTTGTTTTTCTCAACTTTATTTTCTTTGTACTGGCCTTTCAAATGAACAAATTCGTTAAAGTGGTTGGATGTAGAATTTAGTGCAGTAGAACAATTCTGGGAGCTAAATAGTACTTTTCTTTCTAAAGAACAATACATCAGACCAAAAAGAGAGGCTAATGAGGAGGATGGAGGAGCAGAGGGATTTGGTTCCAAAAGAGAGACAGTCCTCCCGGATTAGGGACAGTTAGTTGGAGCTATGCCTGCCATGCACATCTGGACCTGGAGTCCGTAAGTCAACACTACACTAGGGTACAGAACCGGAACAAGGAGGTGGGTGGGAATCGAGGAACAGCAGCAAAGATTTTTGACACCCTAGGCGAAACCTCATTTTGCTGCCCCCCATTGGCTCCACCCCTGACTCCACCCCCTTTCCCCTGCCCATGTATACCCCACCTTTTTAATGGAGCGCCCATCAAATGCATCCCATCAGCGCCCATCAAATGCAGTCTACTAGCGCCCATCAATGCAGCCTCATCAGCACCCCTCAAATGCAGCCTCACCAGCGCCCATCAATGCAGCCTCACCAGCGCCCATCAAATGCAGCCTCACCAGCGCCCATCAAATGCAGCCTCACCAGTGCCCATCAAATGCAGCCTCACCAGCGCCCATCAAATGCAGCCTCACCAGCGCCCATCAAATGCAGACTAACAGCGCCCATCAATGCAGCCTCAACAGAGCTCATCAATGCAGCCTCACCAGCGCCCATCAAATGCAGCCTCACCAGCGACCATCAAATTCAGCCTCACCAGCGCCCAGCAAATGCAGCCTCACCAGTGCCTATCAATGTAGCCTACCAGCACCCATCAATGCAGCCTCACCGGCATCCATCAATGGTGCTTTGTAACATTACTAAACTCAACCGGTATGTGGCTGAAGAGTCCTCTGCTGGCAGTCACCTCTAAATGCAGCCTGAGACATGACCTGTTACATGAGTGGGTGGGTTGGGGATTGCCTGTGCAGAGAAAGGCATAAGGGGGGGCTGGAGGGGTGACATGCTCCACCTGATGCCAAAGACTCCTCCCCGCCCTGCAAGTGTATGATGCCTTCTGCAGCTGTACAGGTGCCCCCACTGGAGATGTAGGGAGGGAACTCACCAGCAGGTGGCAGACTCTAGGGACTCACCAGTAGGGATGAGCCGAACAAATCCCTATTCAGTTCGCACCAGAACATGCGAACAGGCAAAAAATTTGTTTGAACACGTGAACACCGTTAAAGTCTATGGGACACGAACATGAATAATCAAAAGTGCTAATTTTAAAGGCTTATATGCAAGTTATTGTCATAAAAAGTGTTTGGGGACCCGGGTCCTGCCCCAGGGGACATGGATCAATGCAAAAAAAAGGTTTAAAAATGGCTGTTTTTTCGGGAGCAGTGATTTTAATAATGCTTAAAGTGAAACATTAAAAGTGTAATATTCCTTTAAATTTCATACCTGGGGGTGTCTATAGTATACCTGTAAAGGGGCGCATGTTTCCCGTGTTTAGAACAGTCTGACAGCAAAATGACATTTCAAAGGAAAAAAAGTCATTTAAAATTACTCGCGGCTATTAATGAATTGCCGGTCCGACAAGACACATAAAAGTTCATTGATAAAAACAGCATGGGAATTCCCCACAGGGGAACCCCGAACCAAAATTTAAAAAAAAAATGACGTGGGGGGTCCCCCTAAATTCCATACCAGGCCCTTCACATCTGGTATGGATATTAAGAGGAACCCCGGCCAAAATAAAAAAAAAAAAAATGGCATGGGGTCCCCCTCAAAATCTATACCAGACCCTTCAGGTCTGGTATGGCTTTTAAGGGGAACCCCTTGCCAAAATTTTTTTAAAAATGGCGTGGGGTCCCCCCAAAAATCCATACCAGACCCTTATCCGAGCACGCAACCTGGCAGGCTGAAGGAAAAGAGGGGGGGACGAGAGCACCTCCCCCTCCTGAACCGTACCAGGCCACATGCCCTCAACATTGGGAGGGTGCTTTGGGGTAGCCCCCCAAAACACCTTGTCCCTATGTTCATGGGGACAAGGGCCTCATCCCCACAACCCTTGCCCGGTGGTTGTGGGGGTCTGCGGGCGGGGGGCTTATCGGAATCTGGAAGCCCCCTTTAACAAGGGGACCCCCAGATCCCGGCCCTCCCCCCCTGTGTGAAATGGTAAGGGGGTACAAAAGTACCCCTACCATTTCACAAAAAAAGTGTCAAAAATGTTAAAAATGACAAGAGACAGTTTTTGACAATTCCTTTATTTAAATTCTTCTTCTTTCTTCTTTCTTCTTTCTTCTATCTTCTATCTTCCTTCGGTTTCTTCCTCCATCTTCTTCTTCTGGTTCTTCTGGTTCTTCCTCTGGTGTTCTCGTCCGGCATCTTCCTCCGCGGCGCTGGCGTCTTCTTCCCTTCGTCTTCTCGGGCCGCTCCGCATCCACCATGATGGGAGGCTCCCGCTGTGTGACACTTCTCCTCTTCTGACGGTTCTTAAATAACGGAGGGCCTCTGACACACGGTGACTTCCCTGTCCGCCCCCCTCTGACGTCACGGGGAATGCCACAGGGAAGTCCCCGTCAAGTCCCCGTGCGTCAGAGGGGGGCGGGGTCAGTGGGTAGCCCCGCCCTCCGTTATTTAAGAACCGTCAGAAGTGGAGAAGCGTCACACAGCGGGAGCCTCCCATCATGGTGGATGCGGAGCGGCCCGAGAAGACGAAGGGAAGAAGACCCTGGCGCCGCGGAGGAAGATGCTGGACGAGAACACCGGAGGAAGAACCAGAAGAACCAGAAGAAGTAAAAGATGGAGGAAGAAACTGAAAGAAGATAGAAGAAAGAAGAAAGAAGATAGAAGATAGAAGAAAGAAGATAGAAGAAGTATTTAAATAAAGGAATTGTCAAAAACTGTCTCTTGTCATTTTTAACATTTTTGACACTTTTTTTTTGAATTGGTATGGGTACTTTACCATTTCACACAGGGGGGAGGGCCGGGATCTAGGGGTCCCCTTGTTAAAGGGGACTTCCAGATTCCGATAAGCCCCCCCGCCCGCAGACCCCCACAACCACCGGGCAAGGGTTGTAGGGATGAGGCCCTTGTCCCCATCAACATGGGGACAAGGTGTTTTGGTGGGCTACCCCAAAGCACCCTCCCAATGTTGAGGGCATGTGGCCTGGTACGATTCAGGAGGGGGGGACGCTCTCTCGTCCCCCCTCTTTTCCTGTGACCTGCCAGGTTGCGTGCTCGGATAAGGGTCTGGTATGGATTTTTGGGGGGACCCCACGCCATTTTTAAAAAAATTTTGGCGCAGGGTTCCCCTTAAAATCCATACCAGACCTGAAGGGCCTGGTATGGAATTTAGGGGGACCCCCCACGTCATTTTTTTTTATTTTGGTTCGGGGTTCCCCTGTGCTGTTTTTATCAATGAACTTTTATGTGTATTGTCGGACCGGCAATTCATTAATAGCCGCGAGTAGTTTTAAATGACTTTTTTTCCTTTGAAATGTCATTTTGCTGTCAGACTGTTCTAAACATGGGAAACACGTGCCCCTTTACAGGCATACTATAGACACCCCCCAGGTACGAAATTTAAAGGAATATTTTTTGTTGTTTCACTTTAAGCATTATTAAAATCACTGCTCCTGAAAAAAAGGCCATTTTTAAAACTTTTTTTGCATTGATACATGTCCCCTAGGGCAGGACCCAGGTCCCCAAACACTTTTTATGACAATAACTTGCATATAAGCCTTTAAAATTAGCACTTTTGATTTCTCCCATAGACTTTTAAAGGGTGTTCTGCGGCTTTCGAATTTGCCGCGAACACCCCAAATTGTTCGCTGTTCGGCGAACTGGTGAACAGCTGATGTTCAAATCGAACATGAGTTCGACTCGAACTCGAAGCTCATCCCTACCCGCCAGCAAAGTCACACTTCAAACATCTATGATGGCTCCAAATAGATACAATTTGGCAGTGTTCGAGTGATGAAAGCATACAGTCCTTCAATTCCCTCTTTCTTCTATTATTCCCATAATAATAGATAATGAATAGATAATGAATAGATAATGATATCCATGGCTTTGCAGAAAATACACCGGCATCGTAAGATATCTGCAATAAAACTTTAAAATAAAACAATGTCTTATATGTAAAGGTACTTTGCAAAACCGCATATAAAATTAAATTCATCCAAAGAGGGATCTGCTCCAACCACTGGACATGTTCACCTGTTCTTCCCATTCAGCAACACATAGGGGGCTATTTATATAACATTTGTTAGACAAATGTCACACACATTCATGCAGGCTGGACAAACTTTTCCCATATTTTCTGTAATAGATTAATTCCTTGGATTATTAGCTCCATCTATTGGCCAAAATGCGGTATAGCTTTCTGAAGTATACCAATGAGAAAATATTGCGCACTTTGGCCGCTAGATGGAGTTGATGATCATAAGAATTAAAGAAAATACAGGAAAAAATATCCAGCTTGCACAAATATGTGTGACATTCATCCAGTAAATGAGAACCATGCTTCCAGGCTTGCCCTTGAAACGCGTAAGCCAGGCTGCACGCTTAAGTTAGTGCTCGCCCATCGAAACTGCATGCAAATTCGTTCTGTGTGAATGTTCTCTGTCTATGTTCGCTGCAATTCAAATGTGCTTGTGCAGAAAATTTTCTATTATGGCCACTAGATGGCACTATGGAGCATATTTATTTCCTTTGATAGTCAGCACCATCTAGTGGCCATAATGTGGTATTTCCCACAGTCACACATTCAAATTGATTTTGTCTCATGCTCACAGAACAAATTTCGTTTCAATGCTTGTGCGTTTTTTTAGAAATGAATCCCATATGTGTTGCCGAATGGAATCAACAGTTGAATATTTCCTACAGCCATTCCCTAAAGAAGGTCTTTCCTTTTATGTTACATGCGTTTTTTGCAAAAATCTAATTTTCTTATTCTCTGTGATTCAAATGTGTGAATTGCGAAAAATACCAAATTATGGCCACTAGATGGTGCTGGCTACATAGGGAATAAGTATGCTCCTTAGCACCATCTAGTGGCCATGATTCGGTATTTTTTGCATTTACACATTTGAATTGTAGAGAATATAGCCAGAGAACAATCGCTTTTGCCCTATTCGACCAGAATGAATTTATATAGTTTCAATGGGTGAACATCTAAGTGATTTTATTTTATAAATACACCCCTCAGTCACTGCCTCAAGTGTGCAAACTGGCTTACATGTTTCAAGGGCAAGGCTGGATGCGCGGTTCACCCTTGCATCAAATAAGCTAGGTTACACGCTTGAGGTGGTGACTATCTGCAGAATGGGATGAACAGTTCATGTGCCTAAAGCAATGGACACATGGATGAATTTTATGTTACATGCGGTGTTTGCAAAAATGTAATGTTCTCTACCTATATTCTTTTAAACGCAGAATATAGCACATTATAGACACTAGATGGTGCTGGCTACATAGGAAAAAAAGTATGTCCCTCAGTGCCATCTAGTGGCTATACTGTGATATATTCAGCATTCACACATTTGAATTACAGAGAATATAGGTAGAGAACATTTGATTTTTGATTTTTTTTGAACAGAACACATTCACATCCAGTTTCAATGGGCAAACAACTAAGCAATTTTATTTTATACATACACCCCTTAGTCATTACCTCAAGCGTGCAACCTGGCTTACGCATTTCAAGGGTAAAGCTTGAAGCGCGGTTCACCCTTAAAATGCGTAAGCCATGTTGCACACTTGAGGCAGTAATTATGTGTTGTTGAATGAGATGATCAGTTGAACATTTCCTGTATTCAATGTCTAGAGCACATATCCCTTTAAATGAATGTTATATTATATATGGTTTTAGCAGAAATTGAATGTTCGCTAACTATATTCTGTGCAATGTAAAAAGTGTGAACAAGAAAATACCACAATATGGCCACTAGATGGTGTTGACTACATAGGAAATAAGTATGCTCCTCAGCACCATCTAGTGGACATAATGTGGTTATTTGCACATTTGAGTTAGGGGATAGAGCCATTTCTTTTTTTACATGAAGTTTTGCCAAGTGCCTTTGTGAGTATGACATTATTTTATAGTACGCTTTGTACATTCTGTAAATTTATGACAGGTCCACTTAAAATAACAGCAGACGTCACCGGGATCCATCCATGTGCAGCTGTGCGGATTGTCAGAGAATAAAAGAAAAGTTTTGCATATAAATAATCTGGGAGGAGATCTGGGTATAATTGCATGTACTCTTCTTGTGGCCTACAGAGGCAGCTGACAAGTTGACATTGCCTTCTAATTGCCCTGACATGTCACAGCAGCCAGCACCCCATGTCCACCATCTGCGAGATGTGAACCCCCACCAGAACAGCAGATGGTTCTCCGTCTCCGGGGATGTCTCATGTCTGACCCATTCCCCACCCGTCTTTTCTAGAAATAGAGAACATTTGATCCTGGGGATATGAAGGGAAAGTTCTTTGCAGTGCGGTGGCTTTCAGACTTTTTTTTTTTTTTTGGCACATCGGCATTAAACAGCAGCTCAGTCACAATACTAATACTAAGGAGCATGAGCAATCCCTAAACAGATGGACAAGGGGCTCCTTATGGTGTAAGCTACACTAGTATTGTGAAGGAGTGATTGGTTGCACACTTTAGAGCATTTTGTGATTAAAGTGTATCTAAACCTAAAAACACAAATGTAATATATTACAGCCTAACATAATTTAGGATTGTCCTGCATCAGTGGTATTTTTATCCGGGATTTTCTTCCTTATTTTATAATACCAATGACAATGTACAGAATATTGTTCCTTCCTCTTCCTTCCTCTTTCTTCGTTCCTCTTCTTTTTTCTTCCTTCCACTTTCTTCTCCTTCCTCTTTCTTCTCTTTCTTCTTCCATCCTCTTTCTTCCACTTCCTCTTTCTTCATCCCTCTCTTTCTTCTATCCTCCTCTTTCTTATTCCTTCCTCTTTCTTCTTCCTTCTCTTTCTTCTTTCCTCTTCTTTCTTCTTCCTTCTCTTTCTTCTTTTCTCTTCCTTCTCTTTCTTCTTTTCTCTTCCTTCCTCTTTCTTCTTCCTCATCTTTCTTCTTCCTTCTCTTTTTTTCTTCTTCCTTCTCTTTCTTCTTCCTTCTCTTTTTTTTTCATCGTCTTTCTTCTTCCTTCTTTCCTCTTCTTTCTTCTTCCGGGCTTTTTTTCTTCCTTGCCCTTTCTTCTCCTTCCTTTTCCGTCCTCTTTCTACTTCCTTCCTCTTTCTTCTTCCTTCTCTTTCTTCTTTCCTCTTCTTCCTTCTCTTTCTTTTTTCCTCTTCTTTCTTCTTCCTTCTCTTTCTTCTTTCATCCTCTTTCTACTTCCTTCCTATTTTTTCTTCCTTCTCTTTCTTCTTCCTTCTCTTTCTTCTTTCATCCTCTTTCTACTTCCTTCCTATTTCTTCTTCCTTCTCTTTCTTCTTTCCGCCTCTTTCTTCTTCCTTCTTTCCTCTTTCTTCGCTTTCTTCTTTCCTCCTCTTTCTTCTTCCTTCTCTTTATTCTTTCTTCTTCCTTCTCTTTCTTCTTTCCTCTTCTTTCTTCTTCCTCCCCCTTTCTTCTCCTTCCTCTTTCTTCTTCCTTCTCTTTCTTCTTTCATCCTCTTTCTTCTTCCTTCTCTTTCTTCTTTCCTCTTCCTTCTCTTTCTTTATTACTTTTGTTTGTACTTCCTTCCTCTTTCCTCTTACTTTCTATCCTGTCTCCTTTCTTTCTTATTTTTTTTTTTTTACAGGTATTTATATGTGCCTTCAGTCTATGCAGCACTTTTTGATTGACATGGATCTGCATCACTAGATGATGTGGCTGATAGTGATGCATTTTCAATAAGACACATTTTTTGGGTTTCTTTATATTTAGGTTACAAATTTTTTTGTTGGACTTAGTAGGGGTACTATGTGCCCCTACTCATTCACATGGGGTGGGGGTTAGGTGCTAGGTGCTCCCTTATTGTTAAAGCTCCCTGCCTACAAACCCCCCAAAACCACTGGCCAGGGTTGTGTGGGAAAGGCCCGTGTCCTCATCAACTTGGGGGCAAGGTGCTTTGTCAAGGGAGTGCCCTGACAAGATATACTACTATATTAAGGGCATGTGTCCTGGTATGTTTCAGGGAGGGGGGGGAGGGCACAGCCAGGATGTATCCTCGGATTAAGGGTCTGGTACGGATTTCTAGGGGGACCCCCTACCTTTTTTTTTTTTTCTGCATGGAGTCTGCAAGTTCAAGCATGCCCTATCAGCAAAATACAGTGGCCAATGTTTGAGAGGAACATCTAGATAGATAGACCACTGAAATGCCTCAGTTTTGTCCCTCTGACTGTCAGAAACAAACAGGTGCCTTAGGCTACATTCACACCGGCGATTAAGGCCACTGCGATTTGTAGAGGCACCTCCTGCGGCTCTCAGCAGGTAGGAGCGGCTGCCTGTCCGTTCACAGTAATGACAGGTTGATGGAAGCTGCAGCTATTCACAGCTCTCTGCACACCCAGCGATCATCGCAGCTCGTTGGTGGCTGAGCGGACCGCTGCGAATAGCTGCAGCCATCGGCAACCTGTCGTTATAGTGCCCCTTTAAAGCCAGTACCTACCCGTTAAAAGCCGCAGTAGGAATCTCTGATTCCCGGCACTACTCTTTAGAACGGCCGTAATCACTGATGTGTAGGGGTGGGGAGGGCTGGCATAGGGTGACCAATTGTCCCCAATTTTAGGGGGCAGTCCCTAATTTTAAAGCACTGTCCCTGGGAAAAAGTATCCCTGATTTTGTCCTTGGCTAAAAAACGCGTTCCTGATTTCTTTCCAGCCTGATTCATACTATTGCGGGTGGTTGCAGGTGTAGGAATCGCACCTGTTTCTGCAACACGCAACCACCTGCAGCCAAAATGAACTCTTTTAAAATGCACGGGGCTGCCATTCATTCATAACACCCCCCCGCACCTCTTTGCAGGACGTTTGCGGGTGTGGGAACCAATGGGGAATCACATGGTTGGGGCTCCTATCATCTATGGTTCCGGAGATATGGGGCTGCTTGTGCAGCCTGTCAGAAGCTACATACAGAGCGACCAGTTTAAATACAAGCTGGCACACTCTGTTTACAGCAGACTGAGAGGATGAGCTCACAGTGCCTCTCCTCACTTCTTGTCAGAGGCACTGAGCTCAATGGACAGCTTGGAGTCTTGGACCAATGGTAAAGTACCATTGGCCCAAGCTGTCCAATAAAAATGCTGCAGTGGAGGCACGCCTCTCACTGCAGTGTCATAGAAGGGGCGTGTCTAAAAGACAAATACTCTCTTCCAGCCCGGCCCTCTTAACTAGAAGGAAAAAACATTTTTATGTAATAATTTAATAGTTTTATGTGTATAAGATTTACCCACAATCCCATGTTTTTCTCACACAGTTAAGAGGGAGAATCTACTACTGAAAAGGTACTGTTATAATCAAGCTAAATCATATATTATTATGCTATATGATAATAATTTATTATTTATTTACTGTGAAATTACTGATTGGAAGTTATAACTTCAAACTTCAGTAATTTGTCCATTAAGCCACCTGCTTGAGTACAGATTTTGAAAATATAGTAAATTACCTTAAAATTAATAAAATAATAATTTTTTTTTTATATTACTTATGGTAATTAACGCCTTGCAACCCAGGCCAATTCTGACACTTCTCTCCTACATGTAAAAATCATCATTTTTTTCCAAGAAAATTACACAGAACCTCCAAATATTATATATATTGTTTTAGCAGACACCCTAGGGAATATAATGGTGGTCATTGCAACTTTGTATGTTTGCGCAGCAATTTTTCAAACACATTTTTTTGGAAAAGAAACTGTTTCATGAATTTAAAAAAAAAAAAAACTAAAGTTAGCCCGATTTTTTTGTATAATGTGAAAGATGATGTTACGCCCAGTAAATAGATACCTAACATGTCACACTTTCAAATTGCGCACACTTGTGGAATGGCGCCAAACTTCAGTACTTATAAATCTCCATAGGAGACGCTTAAATTTTTTTTACAGGTTACGGGTTACAGAGGAGGTCTAGTGCTAGAATTAATGCTCTCGCTCTAACGTTCGCCTGTGTGTATCTTGGCTCTGATACTAGCCAGTGCCTCACCGGCCACTGACCTCACCGCACGGCCCTGCAAAGGGCACTTCCCTGTGATGCTCCAAGTTACGTGTTCAATAAAGAATTGATATTCAAAATTGATTTGTTAAACCTACAATTGTTTTGTTTTTCTCAACTTTATTTTCTTTGTACCGGCCTTTCAAATGAACAAATTCGTTAAAGTGGTTGGATGTAGAATTTAGTACAGTAGAACAATTCTGGGAGCTAAATAGTACTTTTCTTTAAAAAGGACAATACATCAGACCAAAAAAAGGGGCTAATGAGGAGGAAAGAGGGACAGAGGGATTTTGGTTCCAACAGGGCCGTAGATCATTTTTTTTTTTCCTGAGGGAGTTCAGGTCTTTCAAAGTTATACTTTTATATTGGGGGAGGTGCAGCAAAAACATGTGACAGCAGAGTGGGGCTATGAGGCTTTGCAATGCAGCGCAGCAAAAAGTATCCCCATTCAACTGAATAGGATGCAATGCACGCAGTTGTGGTGCGGTGGTGTGCTCATTAGTACATCGAGCTCCTCCTAAGCTCCCTAGTTTTTTTTTTTTGTTCAGCCCGCTGGGTTGAACTAAAAAAAAACTTACCGTGTGAACCAGGCTTTAGATCTCACTCATATTCTAAATGGCCATGGAATGGCAAATATACCATGAATACCTCGAGCCAGGATCCCAGGTTTTATTTTTTGTCAGCTGCTCAGCCTGTTCACCTGAGTGATGGGCTGAAAAGAGGTTGGAACATCTGAGATCCCGGGTGCAGGTATGTGCAGTATACTTTCTGCACCATGGTCATGTAGGATGTATGAATGAGACCCAAGACTAGACATGTGCGATTCGTTTCGTACGAATCGGAAATTCGTACGAATTTCCGGAAATTCGTACATTCGTGTGAATCCGAAATACGAAATTTTATGCGTGAATCCGAAATACGAATTTTAATTCTGTATGAAATTTCGTATACGAACTTCGGATCCAAATTCCGTTACAACAGAATCGGACAGAATGTTCGTTAAAGAGGAGTTCCACCCAGGGGGGCCGTCAAAAAAAAAAAAAAAATTAAAAGTCAGCAGCTACAAATACTGCAGCTGCTGACTTTTAATTGGACACTTACCTGTCCCTGGGTCCAGCGATGCGGGGGATCGAAGCCCCGCTCATTCCCCCCCCTTTGCTCGTCGGCGCCGGCATTTCAACTGTGGGCGTCAGGCTGTGGCTTCACAGCCTGGCACCCACTGCGCATGCGCGAGCGGCGCCGCGCGCTGTGATTGGCCGCTCAATCACCTGGGACCTGTAATGGGTCCCAGATGATTGACAGGAGGGAGGGAGCAGAGCGGAGCCCTTCCTGTGCCTGGGGGGAAGTGATGTCACCAGCCCAGGCAGAGGAACAGGCAGACTACGAGGGACCACCTAGCAACAGGCATTTAGAGGTAAGTAAAAAAAAAAAAAATATCCAAATGTTTTTTTGGGTTTTTTTTAAGAATTTTTCCAGGTATTTTTGTTTTTTGGGTGGAACCCCACTTTAACTACGAATATTCGTTATGATGAAGTTAAAAACCCCAGGAAGTCAGCACAGCACAGGGATTGGGGGAGCCCCTCATAATGAGCACAACACAGGGATGGTGGGAGCCCCTCGTAATGATAAATTCATTATAACGAAAATTCGTAATTGTTCCGAAAAGTTAACAAACCTATAAGTTAAAACCCCAGGAAGTCAGCACAGCACAGGGATGGTGGGAGACCCTCATAATGATAAATTCATCATAACGAACATTCGTAATTGTTACAAAAAGTTTACAAATCTAACGAAAATTTGTATTTCGTACGAGTCCAAATTGCATTTCGGACACGAATTACGAAATACGAATTAATTTTAATACGGAACGGAACGAAACAAAACAAATTTATTGACGGTGCACATGTCTACCCAAGACTGGATTTTAGCTAACCTTACAGTGCAAGTTGAGCAGTTGCAAGGGGCAACATATTGTGGTGGGCAGGGAAATTCGGTGATTTATTTAAACCTTAAAAAACTGTGTCCTGAGAAATTTTATGAAATGTTTTAAGAGATGAAAAAAAAATAATATTGTGCACTGCCTACCACAGGATGGTGCCCTTTGCACCTGGTCAATATGGTTGGCTTTTATTCAGTCTTAATGTAGTAAACCCAGCTTTTGAACTTGTACCTACGAGTAAGCCTATAATAACGCTTAACTGTAGGTATTGTGAATATCTCCTAAACTTGTGGTGTTTAGGAGATATTCACATGGAAAGCAACCAGTGATGTCACTGGTGCATGCGCTCCGAAGGGACGGCATACCGCTTGGTTATACTTCTGGGGAGGAGTGAAGTACATTCTGTACTTTTGTGACCCATTTTTAGCCGACAGCCAGCTATCAGTTGACGTCGCTCAGCAGGTCCGGGCTATGGAAAGATCCTAACTTTAAAGTTAGGATTCACCCAGACGCCTGGACCAGTAGCACACTCAGGGATCTGCAAGGACCCTAAGCCAGCCGCTTATGCCCCTCCACAGCCTGGCATTCCAGTGAGCTTGGAGAGGGGGTAGGGGCAGAGCCAGGGACTGACAGTCACCACTATTTGATCACTGAAGGCTGAGAACTGGGTAATCAGCAGTCTTTGATCGCTCTGCTGTTGGGCTTAGAAGCAGCTGGGGACAGATGCAACATTAGATCGATGCTCCATCCACCTAGGTAAGTATGATTTTAAAAAAAAAACATCTCTTTTAAAGGGAAAAAAAACCCTCTCCCTCCTAAGAACCCCCCATCCCTAAGCAAAGATTCCCACTGTAAAATTTCTCCCTCCCTCAAATATACCCCCCAAAATTTAAACCCCCCAAAGCAAAAATATCTCCCTCAGTCAATACCCTCTCCCCCAGCAAAGATTCAAACTCCCTTCCAGAAGCAAATCCCTGCCATTAAGCACCCTCTGTAAACCTCTCTACAAGAAAATCCCCCTTTCTCCAAAAGCAAACCCACCCCCCTTTCCTTAACCCCCCACCAAAATAAACTCCCCCAGGCTGGAAGTCTCACTTCCTCCTTCCCAAAACAGAAAATTCATGCCTCCCCACTTACCAGACCTTAGATTCAGCACGGGAAAAAGGAGTAGGAAAACTTCCACATCCCCAATCTCCCTTCGGCTGTGTCATATGATACCTTGAGGAGGAGTCTAGGAGTTCCCCCAAATGTGCACTGTTAATTGCTGGTGTTCTGCCGAGAAAGTTCCCCTCGGCGGATAAGGACCCCCCTGTACTGCGCAGGCGCAGCGCTTGCGCAGTACGAGCCGGCGGAAATAGCCGAAGGCGAATAGTTCTAAATCAGCTGTACATGGCGCCTGTAATTGGGCCCCTCGTGGGCTCGCTTTGCTCGCCATGCTTCGGGCACGGCCTCGCTTCGCTCGGCACTTTTTTATTCTACCTCTAGGTCCACTTGGATGGTGGGGCTTGAACCTGGACCCAGGGCGCAGGCGCCGTGTACAGCTGATTGAAGGTTTTGAGGTTCAGCTATTTTCGGTGGCTCCTTAGTCGTTCGTACTGCGCAAGCACTGTGCCTGCGCAGTACAGGGGGGTCCTTATCCGCCGGGGGAACTTTCTCGGCAAGACACCAGCATCTGAGACCTTGCAGTAATTTCATGCTTTTCAGGGGACCCCTTATTAAACTGAGGGGATGGGGCACAATAGAAGGGGGGCTGGCTGCTGCACTCTGAAACTCTGATTGCTTCTACTGTGCTGATGCTGAGGCTAAACAGCAGGGACACTGTCTGGGCATTTTGCCAGGAAGCTCAGGGGGGGGGGGTTGAACACCCCTGACCCCCCTTATCTACGCCCCTGTTGAGGCTAAACAGCAGGGACACTGTTTGGGAATTTTGCCTGGATGCTCTGGGGGGGGGGGGGGGATTGAACACTCCTGGCCCCCCCCTTATCTACGCCCCTGGGTTCCAAAAGAGAGACAGTCCTCCCAGATTAGGGACAGTTGGAGCTATGCCTGCCGTGAACATCTGGACCTGGAGCCAGTAAGTCAACACTACATTAGGGTACAGAACCAGAACATGGAAGTGGGTGGGAATTGAGGAAAAGCAGGTTCCCCGACACATGCGCAATGTTTTAACTGGGGGGGGGGGGGGGGGGTAGCAGTACACCTCAATGGAGCTTTGTGATATTACTAAACTCAACCCGTATGTGGCTGGAGAGCCCTCTGCTGGCAGCCACCTCTAAATGCAGCTTGACCTGTTACATGAGTGGGTGGGATGGCGATTGCCTGTGCAGAGTAAGGCATGGTGGGGGGGTTAGAGGGGTGACATGCTCCACCTGATGCCAGACTCCTCTCCGCCCTGCAAGTTTATGATGCCTTCTGCAGCCGTACAGGTGCTCCCACTGGAAATGTAGGGAAGGAACTCACCAGCAGGTGGCGGACTCTAGGGACTCAAAGCCACACCAAGGTGAATATGATTCAGGGAGCAAGGAATTTGTACAGGAGGTGGTTTTCTCATTGGGAGGCCAGCCTTAGATGGAGTGAATGCCTTTTCTGCAACCACGAGTTGCAGGAAAGAAATTTGCTTAATTCCCTCATCAACACAGTCAATGTTGACACGGGAATCACTCCCATGGAGCCATTGGGCTTGATTTACTAAAGGCAAATGCATGAATCTATCCATGGCCGCCGCTGCCACCCCCTATTCAGGCGTCCAGCCCATTTTCGGAGGAAAGGAAGCCATTTTTGCATGGGCTTCACAATTTTTTTTTAGGGCACACCCTCCCTCTGACTTCTAGTAAGCGGCAGCTTACTTACTTATGGGGTCTATAAAGTGGACCTGTCATCTGAAAGCTATGCAGGCAGCCATTTTCCCCCCAACCCTCCTTCCCGACTTCTAGTTAGCCGCAACTTCATGCAATGGCACTGCTTAATTATTGGATCCTTAAAGTGCACCTGTCATCTGAATGCTATGGAGGAAGCCATTTTTGCATGGGCTGCACAAATGGCCCACCCTCCCTCCAACTTCCAGTAAGTGGCAGCTTACTTAATTATGAGGTCTTTAAAGTTGCCCTGTCACCTGAATGCTATGGAGGCAGCCATTTTTGCATGGGCTGCACACATTTTTTTAAGGGCTCACCCTCCCTCCAACTTCTAGTAAGTGGCAGCTTACTTAATTATGGGGTCCCTAAAGTGGACCTGTCACCTCAGTGCTATAGAGGCAGACATTTTCCCCCAACCATCCTTCCTGACTTCTAGTGAGCCGCGGCTTTATGCAATGGCACTGCTTAATTATGGGATCATATCTGATCACAGTGGATCTGACATCTGAATGCTAAGGAGGAAGCCATTTTTGCATGGGCGTCACAAATCTTTTTAGGACCCACCCTCCCTCTGACTTTTAGTAAGTGGCAACTTATTTAATTATAGGGTCTTTTAAGTGGACCTGTCATCTGAAAGCTATGGAGGCAGCCATTTCCCCCCCCAACCCTCCTTTCCAACTTTATAGCAAGCAGCAGCTTTATGCAAGGGCACTGCTTAATGATGGGGTCCTTAAAGTGGACCTGTCATCTGAATGCTATGGAGGAAGCCATTTTTGCATGGGCTGCACACAATTTTTTAAAGGCCCACCCTCCCTCCAACTTCTAGTAAGTGGCAGCTTACTTAAGTGGACCTGTCATCTGAATGCTATGGAGGCGGCCATTTTCCTCCCAGCCCTCCTTCCCATCTTCTAGTAAACGGCAGCTTTATGCAATGGCACTGTTTTCCACCCAACCCTCCTCCTTGACTTTTAGCCGGCAGAACATATATGCGATGACACTACTTAGTTATAGGGTCCTTAAAGTGGACCTGTCATCTGAATGCTATGCTCACATATTTGTATATGAGCATATGCGCTGAAACTTGCTAGGGGCCTGTTCACACTGTACCTTTGCAATGCAAGCGTTGTAACATCCTATAATGAGTATGCATGCAGTCCTAATGTTAAAATGAGGGGTGTTCACATCTCTGCTCTGTTTTACAGTGCAATTTGGAAAATATGAGCTCTCTGTTTTTTGTTTTCGTGGCGTTGTAATCTATGGAATTGCGTGATAACGTGTTATAATGTACAGTGAGAAATTGCAAATGCAGTTGAATCTCAAATACATGGGTGTGAATGGGTCCTTAATTGCATCAAAGACAATGTTATAGACAGAGCCCACACCACATTTTTGAAAACAGCTCAGGTCCATTATTTTTATCAGCTTTCATGCATTTTGAGGACCTTGGCATCAATGGTAATGCATGCAAACACAGGTATGGTTCATTTTGCATCCATATTCATGCATTTTCAGCCTCTGATAACAAGCCTAAATAGTTTTTTATTTAAAAAAAATAAATGACACATGAAAACGCATTAAAATCGCATTTCAATGCATATGCAATGAGTGCATTGAAACGCGCATTAAAAAACACATAAACATGGAAATGCTAAGGTGTTAACCTAGACTTAGGCTGACCATAGCAGTCATCACTGTGTTCTCCCGGCGGGGACGGCTCCCCCCCCCCCCCCCCCCCCCCCCCTCCCCACACCGAGAGAACACAACTGACTATGTTGATGAGGAAATGGAGAATAGATGGAATAGATGGAGCAGGAAAGAAAACCGCTCCATCTATTTTTACATTTACATTTTACATTTACGTTTCTGCTGAGCTGGTTGAGATTCAATCCATGTATGGGCAGGCTGAATGTACCCAAGATGATCAATCGATCAACTTGGGTACAACCAGCCTGTCAGATTTTACATGTGATTATTGCTGGCAGCAGTTATAGCCACTAGCAATAATCATTGTGTTCTCCCAGTGGGGATGGCTTCCCCTGCCCCCCACCAGAAGAACACAATGGGGTTGATTTACTAAAGGCAAATAGACTGTGCACTTTGCAAGTGTAGTTGCTCCAGAGCGTAGTAAATAAGGTAAATCTTCACTTTGTAAAGAATACCCAATCACGTGCAAGGAGAATAAAAAAAAAATGCATTTCTGCTTGCACATGATTGGATGATAGAAGTCAGCAGAGCTTCTGCTCATTCATTAAGCTCTGGAGCAGCTGCTCTTACAGAGTGCAACTGCACTTTGCACAGTGCACAGCAGTGGCGGCTGGTGGTTTTTTGTTTGGGGGGGGCGGCAAACAACACCCCCCCCCCCACGGCACCTCACCCCCCGGTCCACCGGCACTTACCCGATCGGGAAGGAGGGTTGGGAGAAAAATGGCTGCCTTCATAGCATTCAGATGACAGGTCCACTTTTTAGACCCCCATAATTAAGTAAGCTGCCACTTACTAGAAATTGGAGGGAGGGTAGGCCTTTAAAAAATTGTGTGCAGCCCATGCAAAAATGGCTGCCTCCATAGCATTCAGATGACAGGTCCACTTTAAAGACCCCATAATTAAATAAGCTGCCACTTACTAGAATTTAGAGGGAGGGTGGGCGCTAAAAAGATTTGTGACGCCCGTGCAAAAATGGCTTCCTCCGTAGCATTCAGATGACAGATCCACTTTAAGGATCCCATCATTAAGCAGTGCCATTGCATAAAGCTGCAGCTCGCTAGAAATCCAGAAGGAGGGTTGGGGGGGGAAATGGCTGCCTCCATAGCATTCAGATGACCAGTCCACTTTAATGACCCCGTAATTAAGTAAGCTGCTGCTTACTAGAAGTCCGAGGAAAGGTGGGCCTTTAAAAGAATGTTTGCAGCCCATGCAAAAATGTCTTCCCCCGTAGCATTCAGATGATAGCTCCACTTTAAGGACCCCAATCACTAAGTAGTGCCATTGCATAAAGCTGCTGCTTACTAGAAGTCAAGGAGGGGGAGGGGGGCTGCATTCCCTTGGCTCACCTGACATCCCAATGATTCATACACAGGAGATAATTGTACCTTCTATAATAAAATATCGGGGGGTGTCAGGAAGAAAGAACAGCATTGTGGAAGTTGAGGAGAGGTGCTCTTTGTTTGGAGCCGGAGACGAGAGGACAGGAGGGGGTTGTGGGGGGGGATATAAAGGCTTTGAATTCCCAGAGAGAGCTGTGTGTGCGGCGTACTGATCCTGCCTGTACCTTCAGCCTGCCAGATGGGGAGGGAGGGCCGGTTTGGGGTGGGCTTGCCGTCGGCGGGTGTGTAAGTGGAAGGAGCCTGTCTTATGAATGAGATCCGACCCAGAGCATCCTCGCCTCTACTTCATCCTCCCATGTCACCTCCCGGGGACGCCTGTCATAGGACAATAAGACAGCGATGAACAAGTGCGGAGCTCCTTAGCTGAAGACGAGGGGGTAAGTGCCTTGCCTTTCCATTGAAATCCCTGCGTTCCGCTTCAGCCATAACGAGCCTGTCTTTTTTTTTTTTTTTTTTTCCCGAAGCCTCCTTTGCAACCTCGTTAGGTCACGGACCCTTTAAAACGGAAAATGTTTACCAAGTGCAGGCGCTCGTCTCGAGCATCTCTTGAAATTGTGCCTGCCTGCTCCCGGCGGCTGCCGAATGTGTGAGGATTTATGCAAGTGAGCACTTAGCAGGAGAAGAACAATTTCAGGGTGTTCAGAATACATTGTATCATTATCAGAAGATGCGGAAGGGTTATTGAGAGTTCCGCTCGTTGGAGGGAAGTGCCCCTTAAATTTCTTAGAAGTACCCCTATGGACACATATCAGAGGTTGGGAAACGGTCCTCCAGAGCCGTCTCCTTTGATAGAAACTTAAGGCATTGTACCGCTCCTGGCTGACACTTCAGGGTGGATTTACTACAGGAGTAGAACATTGAGAATTTCAGTCGGAAGTGACCCTCAAATTTCCTAGTACGGCCCCTACAGGGTTGAAGGTCATTTTCTGTAGTAGACACTTCACAGTATAGTACAGCTTCTGGCTGACACTTTAGGGTGGATTCACTAAAGGAGTAGAAAATTTTTACTTTCAAAATGGATTTTCACTTAGCTTAATGAATAAGCTGTGGAAGGGTTATTGAAAGTTTGGCTTGTTGGTCGAAAGTGCCCCTTAAAAAGCCTAGAAGAGTCACTATAGGGGGACATACCAGAGGTTGAGGAATGGTGCTCCAAAGCCTTCTCCTGTAATAATTTCAGACAAAATATCACTCCTGGCTGACACTTCAGGGTGGATTTACTAAAGCAGCAGAGCATTGAGAGTCAGACTCATTGGTCAGAACTTCGGAAGTGACCCTCAAATTTCTTATTACTGCCCCAATAGGGGAAAATATTGGAGGCTGAGGGCTGTTTTCTGTAGTAGAAACGTCACGGCATAGTACTACTTCTGGCTGACACTTTAGGGTGGATTTGCTAAAGGAGTAGAGAATTTTTACTTCCCCGATATTTTCATTAGGGTAAGTGAAAATCCATTTTCCAAGGGTTATTGAGCGTTTGGTTTGTTGGTCGACAGTGCCCCTTGAACTTCCTAGAAGAGTCCGTTTAGGGGAAAAACGGCAGTTTGAGGAAAGATGCTCCCAAGAGGTCTTCTGTAATAGAAACTTCTGCAGAAGGGTTAATTATTTATTTATTTCAGGTACTTATATAGCGCCATCAATTTACGCAGCGCTTTACATATACATTGTACATTCACATCAGTCCCTACCCTCAAGGAGCTTACAATCTAAGGTCCCTAACTCACATTCATACATACTAGGGACAATTTAGACAGGATCTAATTAACCTACCAGCATGTCTTTGGAGAGTGGGAGGAAACCGGAGTACCCGGAGGAAACCCACGCAGGCACAGGGAGAACATGCAAACTCCAAGCAGGTAGTGTCGTGGTTGGGATTCAAACCAGTGACCCTTCTTACTGCTAGGTGAGAGTGCTACCACTACACCACTGTGTGAGAGTTTGACTCATTGGTGAGAAGTGCCCCTTGAATTCACCAGAAGTGCCCCTATAGGGACACATATCAGAGGTTTGGGAACGATCCTCCTGCAATAGAAACTTTAGGCATAGTATTGCTCCTGGCTGACACTTCAGGGTGGATTTAATAAAGGAGCATAACATTGAGAGTTTGGCTAATTAGTCAGGAGTGACCCTCAAATTTCCTAGTACTGCCCCTATAGTTGCTAAGGGGAACATATCCGAAGTTGAGGGCCATTTTCTGTAGTAGACTAGTACAGCTTCTGGCTGACACTTTAGGGTGGATTCACTAAAGGAGTAGAGAATATTCACTTGCAAAATGGATTTTCACTTACCTTAATGAAAAAGCTGTGGAAGGGTTATTGAGAGCTTGGCTTGTTAGTCTGAAGTGTCCCTTGAACTTCCTAGAGGAGTCCCTTTAGAACAGGGGTCTCCAAACTTTCTACACAAAGGGCCAGTTTACTGTTGTTCAGAATTGGGGGGGGGGGGGCAACCACAATGCCCTACCTGTGGTATTAGGGGGAGGAATAGTGCCCCATAGTTAGTGTCAGTGGGAGAAACAGTGCCCAATTGTTGGTGTCATTGGAAGGAGTTATGTCCCATTGTTGGTGTCAGTGACAGGAATTATTTCGAAAGGGCCAGATAAAGGCCAGGAAAGGGCCGCATCCGGCCCCTGGGCCTCAGTTTGGAGACACTGCTATAGAGGGACATATGGGAGGTTGAGGAATGGGGCTTCACAGCTGTCTTCTGTGGTGGAAACTTCACAGCATAGTACCACTTCTGGCTGACCCTTCGAGGTGGAATTGCAAAAAAAGTAGAACATTTATAAACTTTGCTAAATGGATTTCACTTAGCTTAATGAATATGCTGTGGAATGGGTATTCATTGGTCAGAAGTGCCCCTTTAATTTCTAAGTAGTGCCCCTAGGTGGAGCATATTGGAGGTTGAAGAATGGTGCTCCAGAGCAGGGATGTGCGGTGAGGTCAATAGCTGGTGAGGCACTGGCTAGTATCAGAGCCAGATACACACAGGTTACATACGCTGCAAACGTTAGAGTGAGAGCAATAATTCTAGCACTAGACCTCCTCTGTAACTCTAAACATGTAACCTGTAAAAATATTTAAAGCGTTGTCTATGGAGATTTATAAGTACTGAAGTTTGGCGCCATTCCACAAGTGTGCGCAAATTTAACCACTAAGCCACCGCCCACCGTCATATGACGACGGGACAAGGCTTCTCTTGTTCTGGGCGGACGTCATATGACGTGATCGCCCTCCCGAGCCACTAGCGGGGGCGCGCGTGCCCGCTGCGTCGCTCGGGACCCGGTGCACGTGCCCGGCGGCCGCGATGTCCGCCGGGCACCCGCGATTGCCGGGTAACAGAGCAGGACCGTGGATCTGCGCATGTAAACACAGATCCACGTCCTGTCAGACAGGAGAGGGGACCGATGGCGTGTCCCTTGTACATAGGGACAGCGATCGGTCACCTCCCCCAGTCAGTCCCCTCCCCCCACAGTTAGAATCACCTCCCTAGGTCATACATTAACCCCTCGAGCGCCCCCTAGTGGTTAACCCCTTCCCTGCCAGTCACATGTACACAGTAATCAATGCAATTTTATAGCATGGATCGCTGTATAAATGTGAATGGTCCCAAAAATGTGTCAAAAGTGTCCGATATGTCCGCCGCAATATCGCAGTCACAATAAAAATCGCAGATCGCCACCATTACTAGTAAAAAATAAATAAATAAATAAAAATGCTATAAATCTATCCCCTATTTTGTAGACGCTATAACTTTTGCGCAAACCAATCAATATACGCTTATCGCGATTTTTTTTTTACCAAAAATATGTAGAAGAATACGTATCGGCCTAAACTGAGAAAAAAATTTGTTTAAAAAAAAAAAAAAAAATTGGATATTTATTATAGCAAAAAGTAAAAAATATTGTGTTTTTTCAAAATTGTCCCTCTTCTTTTGTTTATAGCGCAATAAGTAAAAACCGCAGAGGTGATCAAATACCACCAAAAGAAAGCTCTATTTGTGGGGAAAAAATGTTAAAAATTTCATTAGGGTGCAGTGTAACATGACCGCGCAATTGTCATTCAAAGTGCGACAGCGCTGAAAACTGAAAAATGGCTTGGGCAGGAAGGGGGTAAAAGTGCCCTGTATTGAGGTGGTTAAAGCGTGCCATATTAGGTATCTATTTACTCGGCGTAACATCATCTTTCACATTATTCAAAAAAAAAAATGGGCTAACTAGTGTTTTTTTTATTTTTTATTCATGAAACAGTTTCTTTCCAAAAAAAAACGCGTTTGAAAAATTGCAGTGCAAATATCGTATTGACATGAAAAGTTGCAATGACTACCATTAGGGTGTCTGCTAAAACAATATATATAATGTTTGGGGGTTCTGGGTAATTTTCTAGCAAAAAAAATTATGATTTTGACATGTAGGAGAGAAATGTCAGAATTGGCCTGGGTGGCAAGGGGTTAATTATCATAAGTAAGTAATATACAAATAATTATTATATATTGTTTTTAAGGTAATTTATTATATTTTCAAAATCTGTACTCAAGCAGGTGGCTTAATGGACAAATTACTGAAGTTTGAAGCCATAACTTCCAACTAGTAATTTCACAGTAAATAGATAAAAAATAAAACATTATGTTATAAGATATATAGTATAATAATATATGATTTATCTTGATTAAAACAGTACCTTTCAGCATCAAAAGATTCTCATTCTCCCTCTTAACTGTGTGAGAAAAACATGGGATTGTGGGTAAATCTTATACACATAAACACATGTTTTTTCCTTCTAGTTAAGAGGGCTGGGCTGGAAGGGAGTACGTGTTTTTTAGACACATGCCCCCTTCTATGACACTGCATTGAGAGGCGTGCCTCCACTGCAGCATTTTTATTGGACAGCTGGGGCCAATGGTACTGTACCATTGGTCCAAGGCTCCAAACTGTCCATTGAGCTCAGTGCCTCTTACAAGAAGTGAGAGGCACTATGAGCTCATCCTCTCAGTCTGCTGCAAACAGAGTGTGCCGGCTTGTATTAAAGGGGTTGTAAACCCTCGTGTTTTTTCACCTTATTGTATCCTATGCATTAAGGTGAAAAAACACCTGGCAGTGACCGGCCCCCCAGCCCCCCCCCCCCCCTGTTTTACTTACCTGAGCCCTGGAACTTCATCCGGCGGGGATGCGCTCTTCTTCTGCCCGGGGTTCTCAGCTCTTGATTGGATAGATTGATAGCAGCGCAGCCATTGGCTCCTGCTGCTATCAATCAAATCCAATGACATGGGCGCCAGAGGGCAGGGCTGAGTCATACATTCGGCAGCTATGGACGCCGTATGATGGACTCGGGAGCGAGCCCACAAGGTAACCCCCCGGGAGAGAGTTTCTCCTAGGGGGTTATCTGATGTGGGGAGGAGCCGCGAGAGCAGCCGAGGGACCCCAGAAGACAGTGTTCGGGGTCACTCTGTGCAAAACGAGCTGCACAGTGGAGGTAAGTATGACATGTTTGTTATTTTTTTTATAAACGAAGCTTTACAATCACTTTAAACTGGCCGCTCTGTAAGTAGCTTCTGACAGGCTGCACAAGGAGCCCCATACCTCCAGATCTATAGGTGGCAAGAGCCCCAAATTTTGACCAGTGGTGGGGTAGGACTTTGACTACCTACCCCCAAATTGTTGTCTCTTTGACACCGGGTCTCCGAGCTATGACCTCAAAGTTTGATCAATTTTTTAATTTTTTTTATGTTCATGGCAGGTGAGGCTCTGCCCCACCTGCCTCCCCTGACTGCAGGTCCCTGCTCCAGAGCCATCTTCTCTAGTGAAAACTTCACTGCAAAGTACTGCGTCTGGCTGACACTCCAGCTTGGAGTAGAGAATTTTTACTGGAAAAAACTTATTTTTACTTAAAGCGGTGTTCCACACAAAAATGGAACTTCCGTTTTTCGGAACCCTCCCCCCCTCCGGTTTCACATTTGGCACCTTTCAGGGGGGAGGGAGGAGCAGATACCTGTCTAATCCCAGTACCGGGCATAGATACCCACACCACCCGCGGGTATCTACGCCACTTCCCATTCCCCCACCCGCTGCCTTCTGGGAGACAGGAGACAGCAGGGACCAGTGGGAACGAGCAGCTCGAGTCGCGCATGCGCAGTAGGGAACCAGGAAGTGAAGCCGCAAGGCTTCACTACCTGATTCCCTTACCGAAGTTGGCAGCAGCAGCACCCGAGAGCCGAGGGACAGATCGGTTTCGGGTGCCGACATCGCGGGCGCCCTGGACAGGTAAGTGTCCTTATTTTAAAAGTCAGCAGCTGCAGTATTTGTAGCTGCTGACTTAAAAAAAAATAAAAAAAGCGGCCGAACTCCGCTTTAACGTAAAGAATGAGCTGTGAAAGGGTTATTGAGAGTTTGGCTTGTTGATCATACTTGAGGTGATTGTAGCTTGTTGATCAGAAATTAACTTTCATAGAAGTGTCCCTGCAGGGGGACATACCCGGAGGTTGAGGAACGGCTCTCCAGAGATGTCTTCTGTAATAGAAACTTCTGTGGAAAGGTTCATTGAGATTTTTAGCTTGTTGGTCGGAAGTCCACTTGAATTTCTTAGTAGTGCCCCTATAGAGGGACATATTGGTGGTTGAGGAATGTTTTTTCCAAGCCATCTTCTGCTGAAGAAACGTCATGGCATTGTACCACTTCTGGTGAACACTTCAAGGTCTATTTACAAAAGGAGTAGAACATTTTTACTTTGGAAAATGGATATTTGCTTAGCTTAATGAATAAACTTCAGAAGGGTTTTCTAAGAGTCTGACTCACTGGTCCTAAGTGCCCCTCAAATTCCCTAGTGGTGCCCCTTGAGGGGGGCATATCGGAGGTTGGGGAACGGACCTCCAGAGCTGCCTCCTGTAATAGAAACTTCAGGCATAGCACCACTCCTGGCTGATACTTCAGGGTGGATTTACTAAAGCAGAAATTGAGATTTTTGCTCATGGGTGGGAAGTGACTGAAATTTCCCAGTACTGCCCCAATACACATCGGAGGTAGAGGGCCATTTTCTGTAGTAGAAACTTCACAGCATAGTACCGGTTCTGGGTAACACTTCAAGGGGATTTACTAAATTTACTGAAGTAGAACATTTTTACTTTGCCAAATGTCTTTTCACATAGCTTAATGAATATTCTGCAGAAGAGTTTTTGAGAGTTTGGCTCGTTGGTGGAAAGTGCCACTTGAGTCTCCTACAACAGTCGCTATAGTAGAAAAAACTGCAGGTTGAGAAACGGTGCTGCCGAGATGTCCTCTGTAACAAAAAAACTTCTGCTGAGGGGTTATTGAGAGTTTGGCTTGTTGGCTGTCAGTGGCCCTTGAATTTCCTAAAAGTGCCTCTATAAGGGGTCATATCGGAGGTTGAGGAATGGTGCTCCTGAGCCATCTTCTGTAGTAGAAACTTTGCTGTGTAGTACCGCTTCTGGCAGACACTTCAGGGTGGACTCACTAAAGGAGTAGAGAATTTTTACTTGCAAAATAGATTTTTACTTAGCTTAATGAATAAGCTGTGGAAGGGTTATTGAGATTTTGCCTTATTGGTCGGAAGTGCCACTTGAACTTCCTAGCAGTGTCCCTATAGGATACATACCCGAAGTTGAGGAACGACGGTGCTCCAGGGCCGTCTTCTGTAGTAGAAACTTCTGCAAAAGTATTAATGAGAGTTTGGCTTGTTGGTTGGAAGTACCCATTGAATTTTCTAGCAGCGCCCCCTACAGGGGGACACATCAGAGATTGAGGGACGGTGCTCTAAAGCCATCTCCTGTCATACAAACTTCACGGCATACACTGTTCCGAGCTGACACTTCAGGGTGGATTTACTAAAGGAGTTTTACTTTCCAAAATAAATGTTTTCTAAGCTTAAAGTGTTACTAAACCCACAACAGTAAACTCAGCCTGTATATGCAGTAAAGCATGCTTGTTATACTCACTGTGGAACCTAAGGGGTTAATCCTTCCGCATTTTGTAAAAAAGCTGTTTGATCCTGTCCTCTCTGATCCTGCCTGTCTTTCACTGTCCCCTAATAATTTCCTGATAACACAGAGTCTATAGAGTCAGGCTGCACATGTCCAGTTTGGTGTGTAGAGAGGTTTTATTTTTTCTTGGGAGGGTGCATGTGATCAGCACAGGGCCAAACAGCACTGTCCAGACAGAGGGTCAGGGGTCCTGCAGCCTCATAGGTCAGTCAGAAAACCTCTCCTACAAGCTTTAATCAGTGCTAGGCCAGACACTGGTAGAAGTCACAAAACTGCTCCATACTGCTGATGAAAAAAGGTATTTAGCAGTTTATATTTACTAAAACTATTGCATTTCCATGTTCTGTGTACGGCAGGAGACCAGATATAATGGATGCAGGGTCCTGGATTTAGCAACACTTCCATGAATAAGGGAAAGTTGTATTCACTTAAAGTAATATTAAACCCTACTCATTAAAGCGGTTGTAAACCTCAGACATGAAATATGAACAAAGCATATCCCATAGTGTGTACTTGTCTCAATCCAGAGCACTAAGTGTCATTTCTTTCTGTTGCTTTCTTCCTCTGTTGGTTGGACAAAAAAAAACTGACCCATGTATGATCAGCTTCAGTGCATGATGCAGTGCAGCCAAAAGCAGCCAGGCAAATAGCATTTCCAGAGGAATTCAGCAATGCCATATTTCCCTCATAGCAGGTGTTCTTTAAAAAACGTATTTTACTTCAAGTGCCCATTCACACTCTGGGCTCTATTTATAAATGTTTTCACACAACTTTCACACATGCTTCTAATTGGATCCAATGTGCAAATCCTACTTGAAAGTTGTGAGATAAATTCATAAATAGGAGCCGATGCTTGCTTTAAAGCGCATGTTTTCATGCATTGGGGGAGCCTTAAAGTGGTTGTAAGCCCTTACATATACCCATTGAAGTGACTGGCCTCAGATGATACACAGAGATTAAACAAATCCTCCTACATAAGTTGTACCTGTTTACCTGCATTCTTCTCTACTTCAAAGCACAGAATGTATACAGCTTGTCTGAGCATTCAGGAAAAAAAGGGTGGAGAGCTGAAATTACACACTGCACAGTTCAGTGGGGAGAGATCTGAGAGCTGATTGGAGAGAAGGGACCCCCCTTCACACAGCACACAGGAACAGAGCTGAGGCTGTCAATCAGCTGGAGCTCCTTCCCCGTCACCATTTTTTTCTTGGTGTCAGGAAAACTCGTCAAAAGTGACTCATGCTGATAGCAGAGGAACGAAGCAGCAGACAGAAATGACATTTAGGGGGTTGATGTACTAAAGGCAAATAGACTGTGCACTTTGCAAAGTGCAATTGCCCCAAAGCTTAGTAAATGAACAGAAGCTCTGCTGACTTCCATCATCCAATCATGTGCAAGTAAAAATGCTGTTTTTTTTTCAGTTTTCCTTGAATTTGATTGGGTATTCTTTCCAAAGTGAAGCTTCACCTCATTTACCAAGCTCTGGAGCAACTGCCCTTGCAACGTGCGCGGTCTATTTGCCTTTAGTAAATCAACCCCCTAAATGTCATTTCTGTCTGCTGCTTCGATCCTCTGCTATCAGCATGAGTCACTTCTGACGAGTTTTCCTGACACCAAGAAAAAAATGGTGACAGGGGAGGGAGCTCCAGCTGATTGACAGCCTCAGCTCTATTCCTGTGTGCTGTGTGAAGGGGGGGAGGGGGGGTGTCCCTGGACTGAAACAATTACACACTATAGAGGGATGTGCTTTGTTCATATGTCATGTCTGAGGTTTACAACTGCTTTAAGGCAGCCTTTTCGTTTTTGGTAGCACAGCAGTGCACCTCAATGCACAAAAAAAAGAATTCAAATGTGTCATTGAAAGCGTTTGGTTATATCTGCCCGCCTATCGGCAGGAGCCTTTGATATGCCGTTCAGAATGGAACCAACCCATTTAACGCGCAGTACGGAGTGGTGCACACAATGCACGTTAGTGTTTTGCCATGCATTTCGCTGTGCCACGTCATGTGTCCGTAGGCAGGTGACCTCCCCCATACCCCAGTGATAATCTTCTGGTGCTGCAGGGGTTAATAGGATCAGCTGGACTTATAGAGTGTTGGCTATGCCTGCCGTTCGCTCCCTCCTCCTCCATTCATTCTATCAATGAAAAGTGCTCTATGAATGGAGGGGGGGAGGTGGAAAGGGAGGGAATAGTCATCACTCATTATAAGTGCCCATGACTGGTCAGCACTCATATTAACCCCCGCAGCACCAGAATATTATCTAGGGTTGCCACTAGGGATGAGCCGAACACCCCCCCTGTTTGGTTTGCACCAGAACAGGCAAAAAATTCGGTTGAACACACCAACACCGTTAAAGTTTATGGGACACGAACATGAATAATCAAAAGTGTTAATTTTAAAGGCTTATATGCAAGTTATTGTCATAAAAAGTGTTTGGGGACCCGGGTCCTGCCCCAGGGGACATGGATCAATGCAAAAAAAAGTTTTAAAAACGTCAGTTTTTTCGGGAGCAGTGATTTTAATAATGCTTAAAGTCAAACAATAAAAGTGTAATATCCCTTTAAATTTCATACCAGGGGGGTGTCTATAGTATGCCTGTAAAGGGGCGCATGTTTCCCGTGTTTAGAACAGTCTGACAGCAAAATGACATTTCAAAGGAAAAAAAGTCATTTAAAACTACTCGCGGCTATTAATGAATTGCCGGTCCGACAATACACATAAAAGTTAATTGATAAAAACGGCATGGGAATTCCCCACAGGGGAACCCTGAACCAAAATTAAACAAAAAAAAAGACGTTGGGGGTCCCCCTAAATTCCATACCAGGCCCTTCAGGTCTGGTATGGATATTAAGGGGAACCCCGGCCAAAAAAAAAAAATGGCGTGGGGTCCCCCTCAAAATCTATACCAGACCCTTCAGGTCTGGTATGGATTTTAAGGGGAACCCCGCGCCAAAATTAAAAAAAAAATGGCGTGGGGTCCCCCTAAAAATCCATACCAGACCCTTACTGAGCACGCAACCTGGCAGGCCACAGGAAAAGAGGGGGGGACGAGAGAGTGGTGGTTCCCCTTAATATCCATACCAGACCTGAAGGGCCTGGTATGGAATTTAGGGGGACCCCCCCAGTCATTTTTTTTTAAAATTTTGGTTCGGGGTTCCCCTGTGGGGAATTCCCATGCCATTTTTATCAATGAACTTTTATGTGTATTGTTAGACCGGCAATTCATTAATAGCCGCGAGTAGTTTTAAATGACTTTTTTCCTTTGAAATGTCATTTTGCTGTCAGACTGTTCTAAACACAGGAAACATGCGCCCCTTTACAGGTATACTATAGACACCCCCCAGGTACGAAATTTAAAGGGATATTACACTTTTATTGTTTCACTTTAAGCATTATTAAAATCACTGCTCCCGAAAAAACAGCCGTTTTTAAAACTTTTTTTTGCATTGATACATGTCCCCTGGGGCAGGACCCAGGTCCCCTAACACTTTTTATGACAATACCATGAATATAAGCCTTTAAACTTAGCACTTTTGATTTCTCCCATAGACTTTTAAAGGGTGTTCTGCGGCATTCAAATTTGCCGCGAACACCCCAAATCGTTCGCTGTTCGGTGAACTTGCGAACAGCCGATGTTCGAAGCTTATCCCTAGTTGCCACCTGTCCGGGATTCACCCGGACAGTTCGGGTTTGGAATCATGCGTCCAGGTTTTAGACCTGGTCAAGTCCCTGGTGCTGATGTACACAAAAAAAAAAAAGTAAAAATAAACTTAGGCTTTAAATCAGACCTTCAGTCATTTTTTTTTTAATTTCCATCTATGAAATCTTCTGCTCTTGTTGTTTTTTCTTTGGATAATAAAACATTTTTTTCTTCCAGTAAATACCATTATAAAGCCCACTTCCTGTTTCTTGTCTGATAAAAAGCCTAGGATTATGACATCATGTACAGCTCTCTCTTACCCTCGTGAGAGTTTGCCACGAAGGGGGGGAAGGGGGGGATGAGTCATAAGAGGGCCAATGAGAGATGCAGAGCTGGAGGTGTGTGTCTGTGTGAATCCAGGAAGAGAACAGGCAGCAGCTTCAGTTGCCCACAGTTAAAATGGCTGCAGCCAGACTCAGTGGAGGGAGATTTCTGCAGCATATTTGGCAAGTACAGAAACACAGTATATATAAAATAATATGTAAAGTGGTTGGAGGGAAGCTTCAGAATGGCAAAGATGTTTTTATTACAAATTATGTGAGTAGACTGCAGTTCCTCTTTAAAGTTGTACAAGACATATTACTTGTATTATTTCATTATTATTTCTGTGTTGGACTTAAAGTGACACTAAAATTTGGTTTATTAAAAAAAATGACTCCAGGATGTATTCTTAATTCACAAAAGTCCCTTCTATCGCTCTCAGCCTCCTCCAAATCTCCAAATGTATTTTTTTTTTTTACTACTGTGATCTGACTTCCTGTTAGAGGGTCACTACATTCCTTCTCCATGGTCTCACTGTATGTTGGAATGTAGTCACTAGAGGTCGACCGATATGGGTTTTCCTCTGGCCGATGCCGATATTTAGAAATTGGGACGGCCGATGGCCGTTATATGTTGCCGATTTTAGCGGCCGATATTTTAGGCCGATTTTTCGCTTTTTTTCCCCTTCATCTCATCTCAAATCTAGGGTGGAGAGGCGGGGAGGAGGTTATTGTTTAGGGTGGAGAGGCGTGAAGGAGGTTATTGTTTAGGGTGGAGAGACAGGGAGGAGATTATTGTTTTTTATTGTTTAGGGTGGAGAGGCGTGAAGGAGGTTATTGTTTAGGGTAGAGAGGCGGGGAGGGGGTTATTGTTTAGGGTGGAGTTTCGGGGAGGGGGTTATTGTTTAGGGTGGAGAGGCGGGGAGGAGGTTATTGTTTAGGGTGGAGAGGAGGTTATTGTTTAGGGTGGAGAGGTGGGGAGGGGGTTATTGTTTAGGGTGGAGAGGCGGGGAGGGGGTTATTGTTTAGGGTAGAGAGGCGGGGAGGGGGTTATTGTTTAGGGTGGAGAGGCGGGGAGGGGGTTATTGTTTAGGGTGGAGAGGCGGGGAGGAGGTTATTGTTTAGGGTGGAAAGGCGGGGAGGAGGTTATTGTTTAGGGTGGAGAGGCGGGGAGGGGGTTATTGTTTAGGGTGGAGAGGCGGGGAGAGGGTTATTGGTTTTTATTGTTTAGGGTGGAGAGGCGTGGAGGAGGTTATTGTTTAGGGTGGAGAGGTGGGGAGGAGGTTATTGTTTAGGGTGAAGAGGCGTGGAGGAGGTTATTGTTTATGGTGGAGAGGCGGGGAGGAAGTTATTGTTTAGGGTGGAGAGACGGGAGGGGGTTATTGTTTAGGGTGGAGAGGCGGGGAGGGGGTTAGGGTGGAGAGGCGGGGAGGAGGTTATTGTTTACGGTGGAGAGGCGGGGAGGAGATTATTGTTTATGGTGGAGAGGCTGGGAGGGGGTTATTGTTTAGGGTAGAGAGGCGGGGAGGGGGTTATTGTTTAGGGTGGAGAGGCGGGGAGGAGGTTATTGTTTAGGGTGGAGAGGCAGGGAGGGGATTATTGTTTAGGGTGGAGAGGCAGGGAGGGGGTTATTGTTTAGGGTGGAGAGGCGGGGAGGGGGTTATTGTTTAGGGTGGAGAGGCAGGGAGGAGGTTATTTTTTAGGGTGGAGAGGCAGGGAGGAGGTTATTGTTTAGGGTAGAGAGGCGGGGAGGGGGTTATTGTTTAGGGTGGAGAGGCGGGGAGGGGGTTACTGTTTAGGGTGGAGAGGCGAGGAGGAGGTTATTGTTTAGGGTGGAGAGGCGGGGAGGAGGTTATTGTTTAGGGTGAAGAGGCGGGGAGGGGGTTATTGTTTAGGGTGGAGAGGCGGGGAGGGGGTTATTGTTTAGGGTGGAGAGACGGGGAGGAGGTTATTGTTTAGGGTAGAGAGGCGGGGAGGAGGTTATTGTTTAGGGTGGAGAGGCGGGGAGGAGGTTATTGTTTAGGGTGAAGAGGCGGGGAGGGGGTTATTGTTTAGGGTGGAGAGGCGGGGAGGGGGTTATTGTTTAGGGTGGAGAGACGGGGAGGAGGTTATTGTTTAGGGTAGAGAGGCGGGGAGGGGGTTATTGTTTAGGGTGGTTAGGCGGGGAGGAGGTTATTGTTTAGGGTAGAGAGGCGGGGAGGAGGTTATTGTTTAGGGTGGTTAGGCGGGGAGGAGGTTATTGTTTAGGGTAGAGAGGCGGGGAGGGGGTTATTGTTTAGGGTGGTTAGGCGGGGAGGAGGTTATTGTTTAGGGTAGAGAGGCGGGGAGGGGGTTATTGTTTAGGGTGGAGAGGCGGGGAGAGGGTTATTGTTTAGGGTGGAGAGGCGGGGAGGGGGTTATTGTTTAGGGTGGAGAGACGGGGAGGAGGTTATTGTTTAGGGTAGAGAGGCGGGGAGGAGGTTATTGTTTAGGGTGGAGAGGTGGGGAGGGGGTTATTGTTTAGGGTGGTTAGGCGGGGAGGAGGTTATTGTTTAGGGTAGAGAGGCGGGGAGGAGGTTATTGTTTAGGGTGGTTAGGCGGGGAGGAGGTTATTGTTTAGGGTAGAGAGGCGGGGAGGGGGTTATTGTTTAGGGTGGTTAGGCGGGGAGGAGGTTATTGTTTAGGGTAGAGAGGCGGGGAGGGGGTTATTGTTTAGGGTGGAGAGGCGGGGAGGGGGTTATTGTTTAGGGTGGAGAGGCGGGGAGGAAGTTATTGTTTAGGGTGGAGAGGGGGGGAGGAGGTTATTGTTTAGGGTGGAGAGGCGGGGAGAAGGTTATTGTTTAGGGTGGAGAGGTGGGGAGGAGGTTATTGTTTAGGGTGGAGAGGCGGGGAGGAGGTTATTGTTTATGGTGGAGAGGCGGGGAGGAAGTTATTGTTTAGAGTGGAGAGGTTGGGAGGGAGTTACTGTTTAGGGTGGAGAGGCGGGGAGGGGGTTATTGTTTAGGGTGGAGAGGTGGGGAGGGGGTTACTGTTTAGGGTGGAGAGGCGGGGAGGGGGTTATTGTTTAGGGTGGAGAGGCGGGAGGAGGTTATTGTTTATGGTGGAGAGGCGGGGAGGAGGTTATTGTTTAGGGTGGAGAGGCGGGGAGGAGGTTATTGTTTAGGGTGGAGAGGTGGGGAGGAAGTTATTGTTTAGGGTGGAGAGGTGGGATGCAGCCTATTAGTGTCCATCAGTGCCACCTCATCAGTGCCAACCAGTGCCCTCCAGTGCCACCCCATCAGTGCCACCTCATCAGTGCCAACCAGTGCAACCCATCAGTCCCACCTCATCAGTACTTATTGCAGTACTTGATGTACTTATTGCAACTTTGCGTTTTCTAATGTTTAGACACAGACCACTTCATGCTCTTAGCAGTGGTTAATACCGTTTTTTCCTGTTGAGGGAATATAGCACTAGACACCTTGGATGCGATATATTGCACTCATTGTGTTTCTTATGTTTAAATCACCAGTCACTTTAACCCACAGGAG
Organism: Aquarana catesbeiana; assembly: GCF_042186555.1. Classification (NCBI taxonomy): domain Eukaryota; kingdom Metazoa; phylum Chordata; class Amphibia; order Anura; family Ranidae; genus Aquarana; species Aquarana catesbeiana. The sequence goes on along the minus strand of NC_133330.1, from coordinate 325,256,712 downwards.
TGGCAATAACTGCCATACATATCTCACTCAAGGGAATATACACATGACACCTTGGATATAATTGTATATATGCAGATATTTCCTTTTACAACTCTGAGACAGCGCCACACTCACACACTTTTCTTTTTTCACTTTTCCCGCTCATTCCACCCCCTGTGGAGTCAGCGTATGTGAGGGCAGCAGTCTATCATTTTAGCAATATACTTCCCACCCAGGCTTCTAATTACACCCATTTGCGCGGACTCCCTATTTCTTCTGCCACCTCATCAGTGCCCACCAGTGCAGCCTATCAGTGCCCACCAGTGCAGCCCATCAGTGCCACCTCTCCAGTGCCCACCAGTGTAGCCCATCAGTGTCTATCAGTGCCCACCAGTGCAGCCTATCAGTGTCCATCAGTGCCCACCAGTACAGCCCATCAGTGCTACCTCATCAGTGCCCACCAGTGCAGCCTATCAGTGTCCATTAGTGCCACCTCATCAGTGCCCACCAGTGCAGCCTATCAGTGTCCATTAGAGCCACCTCATCAGTGCCCACCAGTGGAGCCCATCAGTGCCACCTCATCAGTGCCCACCAGTGCAGCCTATCAGTGTCCATTAGAGCCACCTCATCAGTGCCCACCAGTGGAGCCCATCAGTGCTACCTCATCAGTGCCCACCAGTGCAGCCTATCAGTGTCCATTAGAGCCACCTCATCAGTGCCCACCAGTGGAGCCCATCAGTGTCCATCAGTGTCACCTTATCAGTGCCCACCAGTGCAGCCCATCAGTGCCACCTCATCAGTGCCCTCCAGCGGAGTGCTCCCAACTCTGTTCCGGCCCCTCTCCTGGCCACAGACAGAAGACAGAGCTCCATTTGTCCCCTGGCGTGCTGCGCGCCCCGCCTCTGCCTCCGGACTACAACTCCCAGAATGCAGCGTGGCTGGTAAAAGCCAATCGGCGGCCGACTTCCTCCACCAAAAAAAAACATGTCAGCAGACAGCGGCTGTTTTGAATACCTGGCCCAGGCCGCCGCTGCCTCTGATCCCCGCACTCACCTTCTGGCTCTGGTACACCGCGCCGCTGTGTTAATCGTCCTAATTTGCATAATAATCGGCTGATGCCGATTTCTTAAAAAAGGCCAAATATCAGCCGATATATCGATGGACCTCTAGTAGTCACCCTCTGTTGCTTGCTCCCCAGATGGACTATGGGATGTGTAGTGTGCACAGAGCAGCGCACATGACTGCAACTAATACGCACTGCTCATTCCAAACAAAGGTACGTGAGGGGGGAAAGGAGAGGTTTGGGAGCTCACAGAGGCAGAAAAGCACAGAAGAAACAATGTTATGAAAAATAGATTACAGAGCCAAGTAGTGGATGTGGATGGGTTATTAGTGGAGAATAAGGATATCGTTTAGTATCCCTATTAACCCGTTTTCCATGACAGGTCCTCTTCTCCCCGAGTTCCAGCTCGGCTCTGATGAAGGATTTTTATAGCAATGATGTCTTACCCCCACCCCCCCATCCCCCATGGGAGTAAATCTATAGACACAGTATATAACTCATCTGCTGGCTGGCAGCTGAAGGCGCTGTATTCTCCGTCTGTGCAGACTGGGATGGCGGTGAGCAGGTGATCTATTTTTTGCCCACCTATTTTTGGGCAGCTTATCTCTTTAATGCAATATAAAATGATTGCCGGTCAGTTATGTTTTCTGTCATTCATTTCATTCTTTCATTTCTTTCTACATTCAAGTATACAGTATAAGCATATGTTTTATATTTTTGTTCAATGCTTAGGTTTCATATGCTATTATTTTGCCTTCCCTGATTCCTCTACCCCCCCCCCCCCCCCCCATTGACATGCTAAATTTTTAAATTATACTTTTCCATTTTCAACACATGCCAGTGATGTCATCATTGGGTCACTGTGCTTCTCTATGCAGTGCAGATAGATCATGGCTGTATGGGGTGAGGTGGACCATAACTGATGTCAGACCATCCAATTCCTGCTAGGGGAGAGGGCCGAGGCAGGTTTGTCCTCTGTGAGCCATCCTGCAATTGGTTTAATCTAATCTCCCCACCCTCACGTTCTGCTTCACAGCACAGCTTTAGACTATCCTGGAGCTGCTCGTTGAAGTTCACCAATTGCAGTGTGCGGGTAGTATATACAATGTAGTTATATGACATATTACCAGGGCTTTTTTTCCTCAAAGAACATGTGCAGGTTCTGCCCCCTTCCAAGTCATCTCATTGTCTCAACCCCCCTACCCACCTCCGAGCAACATCCCTTGGTTCCACCCCTGACCTACCTCTGAGCACAGACCCTTGGATCCACCCCTAGCCACCTCCTACCCCGTCCCTTGGTTCCACCCCCTACCCACCACCTAGCACCGTCCCTTGGTTCCACCCCCTACCCACCTCCAAGCACCGTCCCTTGGTTCCACCCCCTACCCACCTCCAAGCACAGTCCCTTCGTTCCACTCCCAACCCACCTCCAAGCACCGTCCCTTGGTACCACCCCCAACCCACCTCCAAGCACCGTTCCTTGGTTCCACCCCTACCCACATCCGAGCACCATCCCTTGGTTCCACCCCTAACCCACCTCCGAGCACCGTCCCTTGGTTCCACCCCTAACCCACCCCCTACCCACCTCCAAGCACTGTCCCTTGGTTCCACCCCCTACCCACCTCCAAGCACTGTCCCTTGGTTCCACCACCTACCCACATCCAAACACCATCCCTTGGTTTCACCCCCTACCCACCTCCAAGCACCATCCCTTGGTTCCACCCCTTACTGACCCCCAAGCACTGTCCCTTGGTTCCACCCCTTACCCACCTCTGAGCACCATCCTTTGGTTCCATCCCCTACCCACCTCCAAGTACCATCCCTTGGTTCCACCCCCTACCCACCTCCAAGCACCGTCCCTTGGTTCTACCTCCAAGGACAATCCCTTGGTTCCACCCCTTACCCACATTCGAGCACCATCCCTTGGTTTCAACCCCTATCCACCTCCAAGCACCATCCCTTGGTTCCACCTCCTACCCACATCCGAGCACCTTCCCTTGGTTCCACCCCCTACCCACCTCCAATCATTGTCCCTTGGTTCCACCCCCTACCCACCTCCAAGCACTGTCCCTTGGTTCCACCTCCAAGGACAATCCCTTGGTTCCACCCCCTACCCACATTCGAGCACCATCCCTTGGTTTCACCCACTACCCACCTCCGAGCACCGTCCCTTGGTTCCACCCCTTACTGACCCCCAAGCACCATCCTTGGTTCCACCTCCTGCCAACCTTTGAGCACCATCCCTTGGTTTCACCCCCTACCCTCCTCCAAGCACCATCCCTTGGTTCCACCCCCTACCCTTGTCTGAGCACCATCCCTAGGTTCCACCCCCTACCCACCTCCAAGCACATTCCCTTGGTTCCACCTCCTACAAACTTTTGAGCACCATCCCTTGGTTTCACCCCCTACCCACATCCGAGCACCATCCCTTGGTTCCACCCCTACCCACCTCCGAGCACAATCCCTTGGTTCCACCACCTACCCACATTCGAGCACCATCCCTAGATTTCACCCCTACCCACCTCCGAACACCATCTCTTGGTTCCGCCCTTACCCAACTTCAAGCACCATCTTTTGGTTTCACTTCCTACCCACCTCTGAGCACCATCCCCTGGTTCCACCCTCTACACACATCCGAGGACCATCCCTTGGTTTCACCCCTACTTGCCTCCTAGTACAGTGCCTTTTAGAGAAAACAGAATCAAGTATAATTTTGTGGTGCTAAGTAATTTGATAATGTTAACATGAAAAGCAGTAAAATGCAGTAGACCCCTGCAGCCAGCAACAAAAGACTCTCCCTTAGCAACAAGAGACCCTCCCCCAGCAAAAACATATCTCTCCAGCAACAATAGAACCCCTGTAACAAAATGCCCCCTCATCAGCACTAGACTTCCCTACCAGCAACAATAGATCCATCACCAACAGTAGATCCCTCCCAGCAACAAATGACCCCACAGCACAATAAGACCCCCCCCCCAGCAGCAATAGACCTCCCCTGCAACAATAGAGCCCCTGCCACAAAATCCCCCCTCAACAGCAATAGCCCCCCACCAGCAACAATAGATCCATCCCTCAACAGTACATCCCTCCCAGCAACAACTGCCCCCACAGCAACATAAGACCTCCCCCAGCAACAATAGATTCTCCACTATCAACAATAGACCTCCCCAACAACAAGAGACTCCAATCAGCAACAATAGATCCCCCAGAAGCCAATAGCAATAGACCCCCCCCCCCCCTACATTATCCCTTGCCATAACATACATTTAGTGCTGGAGGTGCTGAAACTAAGTTCCCCCACGTTCCCGCTTAAAAAAATCTCTGCATATTACATATTTAATTGCCACAAAAAAATACAATTAAGAAGACCTTTCTTACCACTGAACAGTAAAATGAAAATGCCACAAACCTCTACATTCTTTTAAAGAGAACCTGTCACCAAGACACCTGTGAGAGGAGACATGCAGCATATTGGTTCAATAACACATACAGTATGTTTGAGAATAACTGCTTCTATCAGAGCCTTCTAACACAGGTGTTTGGATTCACTGCATAGGTTCCCTATAAAGTGCCCCTTCTGCTTTTTTGCCGGTGCCAAACCCCAGAGAATAAAACATCAGAGAGAAAATTATGATTCTTGCAGCAATAAACCACAAAGGGTTTAATTTCGGCAGATACAAGAGATTGTCATTCAATACAGTTATATGTTCATTAAAAAAAATCCTTCAGTCTCACCCTGCAAGAGAAGCTCTGTTATGCCGACCTCTCCAGCAGCCCGTGCCTCCTACTTACCTCTGATATAGCACTGCAGTCTCCATAAGACTCTTCATAATTGGACACGTCTGGTGGGATGACCTGACCAGCTATGACCTTAAAGCTCACCATATGGACCATTCATGTGTTTATACATGGAGATCATAGTCCCCCTTAATCATCTCTTCTCAAGAGAGAATACATTCAGTTCAGCTCACCCATGTCCTCCATGCCTCTTTTTAAATACTACAATGGACTATAATGATTTTATCTGAGATCTTGTATATAGAAAGGATGATAATATTAAAAATAGTAGAGCTGAATCCCTGTGGTCTGTATCTACTGAGAGACAAAGACAGTCCCAGAAATACAGGACCATACCTCAGACTTCAGGGTGACATGGGTGACCCAGAGGAGCTTCAGATGCACTGGGGTGCTGTGAGAGCAATGGAAGTCTATAGTCTGGGTTCATTGGGTAACACAGGAGTCACTAGAGACACAGGGGTGCGGGGATCAGTAGAGATGCCAGGGCCACTGAAGACACAGGATTCACTAGAGACACAGGAACACAGAGGTCACTGGAGACACAAGAGTGCAGGTGTCACTGGAGACACAGGGGCCACTGGAGATTTTTGGGTCACTGGAGGAGACACAGTGGTACGGAGGTCACAAGAGACAAAGGAGTGCATGTGTTACTGGAAACAAAGAGGTCGCTGGAGGTACAGGAGTGCAGGTGTCACTGGAGACACAGAGGTCACTGGAGACACAGAAGTGCAGGTGTCACAGGAGACAAAGACGTCACTGAAGACATAGGAGTGATGGTGTCACTGGAGACAAAAAGGTCCTTGGAGTCGGATACAGGAGTGCAGGTGTCGTGTGATTGGAGACACGGAGATCACTGGAGACACAGGAGTGCAGGTGTCACTGGAGAGAAAAAGGTCACTGTAGAGACAGGAGTGCAGGTGACACTGGAGACAAAGAGGTCACTGGAGAAACAGGAGTGCAGGTGTCGTGTCATTGGAGACATGGAGGTCACTGAAGACACAGGAGTGCAGGTGTCACTGGAGGCAAAGAGGTTACTGGAGGCACAGGAGTGCAGGTGTCACTGGAGAGAGAAAGGTCACTGGAGAAACATGAGTGCAGGTGTCACTGGAGATAAAGAGTTCACTAGAAACACAGGAGTGCAGGTGTCATGTCACTGGAGACACAGAGGTCACTGGAAACACAGGAGTGCAGGTGTCAATGGAGACAAAGAGGTCACTGGAAACACAGGAGTGCAGGTGTCACTGGAGACACAGAGGTCACTGGAAACACAGGAGTGCAGGTGTCACTGGAGACACAGAGGTCACTGGAAACACAGGAGTGCAGGTGTCAATGGAGACAAATAGGTCACTGGAGACACAGGAATGCAGGTGTCACTGGAGACAAAGAGGTCACTGAAAACACAGGAGTGCAGGTGTCACTGGAGACACAGAGGTCACTGGAGACACAGAAGTGCAGGTGTCACAGGAGGCAAAAACGTCACTGAAGACATAGGAGTGCTGGTGTCACTGGAGACAAAAAGGTCCTTGGAGTCGGATACAGGAGTGCAGGTGTCGTGTGATTGGAGACACGGAGATCACTGGAGACACAGGAGTGCAGGTGCCACTGGAGGCAAAGAGGTCACTGGAGACACAGGAGTGCAGGTGCCACTGGAGAGAAAAAGGTCACTGTAGAGACAGGAGTGCAGGTGACACTGGAGACAAAGAGGTCACTGGAGAAACAGGAGTGCAGGTGTCGTGTCATTGGAGACATGGAGGTCACTGAAGACACAGGAGTGCAGGTGTCACTGGAGGCAAAGAGGTTACTGGAGGCACAGGAGTGCAGGTGCCACTGGAGAGAGAAAGGTCACTGGAGAAACATGAGTGTAGGTGTCACTGGAGATAAAGAGTTCACTAGAAACACAGGAGTGCAGGTGTCATGTCACTGGAGACACAGAGGTCACTGGAAACACAGGAGTGCAGGTGTCACTGGAGACACAGAGGTCACTGGAAACACAGGAGTGCAGGTGTCAATGGAGACAAATAGGTCACTGGAGACACAGGAATGCAGGTGTCACTGGAGACAAAGAGGTCACTGGAAACACAGGAGTGCAGGTGTCACTGGAGACACAGAGGTCATTGGAGACACAGGAATGCAGGTGTCACTGGAGACAAAGAGGTCAATGGAGACACAGGAGTGCAGGTGTCACTGGAGACAAAGAGGTCACTGGAGAAATAAGAGTTAATGGAGACCTGGGAGCGCAGTGGTCACTGAAAAAGCTGTATTGCTGGATACTCAGGAATCACTGGAGGCACAGCACGCTCTCTGGAGTTACAGGAGCCACTGGAGACACAGAGGCCACTGTAGCCACAGGCATCAATGAAGACACAGCAGTCACTATAGACATAGGAGTTACTGGAGACCCGGGAGCGCAGTGGTCAGTGAATAATCTGGGGTCACTGAACACCTGGAAACACAAGAGTGCGGGGCTCACTGGAGAAGCTGGGGTCCCTGGAGACTAGGGAGTCACAGGAGGCATGTCTGGAGGCACAGGAGTCACTGAAGTCTGCAGGCACAGGAGTCACTGGAGACACTGGAGTCTGGAGGCACAGGAGTCATTGGAGACACTGGAGTCTGGAGGCACAGGAGTCACTGGAGACACTGGAGTCTGGAGGCACAGGTGTGCAATTGCATTGTGTGGAGGAGACATGGGACGCAGGGGAATACTGGGACTCGGGGTGCTCAATAGTGTCAGAAACACACTGCTCTAGAAAACATACATGCCTCAACTATATCCTGAAATAAATTGCAATAATATCCAGGAACAATATAGATTGGTGCAAATTACAGGTGCAGCTTTCAAAAGTGACGTCCTCCCTATGTACTATAGGCACAAAATATATGTATATAGGCACAAAAATACTAAGATTGTTCTACAATGAGGCAAAAAAAACAAAAAAAACGTATTATGATCCCCTAATGAGTATTTCGTGTATATACTCTGAAGAATGTAATAGCAATGTCCAGGATCAATGTGGATCTATACACATCTGACACACAGCTAGCATATTGCAATAGCTGCCTGCCCAGATGATCTAAAGGTTGATGTTGAAAATCCTGTAGTAATCAAATCATTGGTTCTACCATGAGATCAGTAATTTCACTTTTCATGGCTTTCCTTCATATTAGAACAAAGTGATAAAATGCTGCATTGACCTCCATAATGAATTTCGTTTTCCACATGTGATAGCCGTGTTATTCATATATCACACATACAGTACTGTGCAAAAGGTTTAGGCTTATGTGAAGAAATGCTTTAAAATATATATATATTTTATTTGTTTATTTTTATAAATTTACAAAATGCAAAGTAAGCAAAGAGAAGAAAAATCAAAATCAAATCAAAATTTGGCGTGACTACCCTTTGGCTTCAAACCAGACTCAGTTCTTACACTTGAACACTTTGTACACTTGCATAAAGTCAGGGATTCTGTAGGATTGGAGTCGGGTGTATGATTAACCAATTATACCAAGCAGGTACTAATGATCATCAATTTCATGTGTAGGTCGAAACAGTCATTACCTGAAGCAGAAACAGCTGTGTAGGAGGCTTAAAACTGGGTGAGGAACAGCCAAACTTAGCTACTAAGGTGAGGTTTTGGAAGACAGTTTCATGTCACAGGTCATACCAGGCGTGGCCCGTCCATTAAGGGCGCACAGGCGATGCCCCCCTATCCATGCATCTGGCCCCCATGCAGGACACCGTATGCATGGTTTCCAATGGGGGGGGGGGGTTTGAAGCACGTGATTAGAGACAGAGGCTCTAATAGGCTTCAAAATAAGGTGGGCTCGGGGTGCAGAGCACTGCGAACTGAGCCCGCCTAGGTGTGTTACATTAGTGAATGAATATTCGCTATTGTAACACTGATCCTCCTCCTGTCCAATCAGGAAGTAGGTATTGAGACCTGACACCTGATTGGCTGAAAGGAAAGGCGACGCCTAGGAGGAGGAGGGAGGAGAGGCAAATGATGCAGAGAAGGAGAAGACCCGATGGAAGCTGCAAGCCGATGCCCGTACGCAACCTAGATGGAGTAAGTGCGGGGCTGGATGACCGCCATACCTACTAACACTGCCCCCTATTGGGGGGGGGGTTGGGGATTGGTAGTGCGGGTGACCCGACAGACTGACTGACAGCGGGGTGTGGGGAGTGGGAAGCGGGGGGGGTGCGAACAACTGATCTGGTGGTTATGGTTGTTTACCACCCCCCAAAAAGAACCACCAGCTGCCACTGGGTCATACACCATGGCTAGACTAAGCACAGCAACAAGAGAAGACACAAGGTAGTTATACTGCATCAGCAAGGTCTCTCCCAGGCAAAGATTCCAAAGCAGACTGGGCTTTCAAGATGTGATGTTCAAGATCTTTTCAAGAAGTACAAAGAAACAGGCAATGCTGAGGACCATAGACAAAGTAGTCGGCCAAGAAAAATGAATGCAGCAGATGAAAGACACATAATGCTTGCTTCCAGTGGCAGCCGCTCATACAGGGCGCACGGGCAGTGCCCCCCCTCAATCCATGCGCCCGGCCCCCTTATCTACATGCAGGGCGCCAGACGCATTAAATTGAATGGACCTCCGTGTACTGTGTCCTACAGTGATTGTAAACGATCACTTTGTAAAACAACCTATTCAGTTTAAAATAGAAATGAAAGGCAAATCATTTATGTTTGGATATATAAAAAAAAAACAACATTATAAATACCTATTATTCCCTTTTTTATAAGTGACCACATTCCCTCTTGTAAGTGGAGAAAAAAGTCCGGACAGCCGCACACCAGGTATAGAATATAATCCAACGAGATTTCTTTATTGTAAAATCAGGAACAAATCATGTACAAAGCACCATGGATAGAATGTACAGGCAATCAGCTAACGCGTTTCACGCTCTTGTGGAGCGCTTACTCATTCCACATTCCCTCTGTTCTTAGCTGCATAAGAGCTGAGGGGAGGACAAGCAACAGCACACTTATTTTCCCATTGAATGGCTGTGCAGTGGGGGGGGGGGGGGGGGGCGTGTCAGGACAAGTCTGATCATTGGAGGAGAGCAGGCTGAGTTCCGAGCACAGCTAGAGAACTGGCCACGCTGTGCTCTCCTGCTTAGTGTGGTCGATTTTTCAATATAAAGAGAACAGGAGACTTTCCCATACAATTACATGGTACAGCAGACACATATCAGGAATATGAAATGTTGGGGTAACAAACACTTTAAGTGCATAAAAAAGGCCATCCAAATTTTAATAGCCCGTTATGCAGGCAGGCCATACATTATGCAATTTTCGTTCCTTCAACCACAGGTAGATGGATCAAAATTCGATCAGTTTGTCTGTGCCCGGCTTAAGTGAGTCATGAAATGCTTTATGCAAGCTTGACAGAAAAATATTCCACAATCGTCCTTTTCCCACCATGGCTTCCATTGCACAGTATACTCCCACAGCTAAATGGGGAAAAAAGCACCATCTACTCCTCTCCTCTTTCCCCTGGTTGCAGCTCCAGTTAGCCCCTTGTTGGCATTAATGCAAGAACGCTACCATAGTATGGTAGTATTATAAACTATAACTATAAACACTTTGGGGGCTCTGGGGATGACACTCGTGTTCCTCCACACCAAGCTCATCAAACTATGTCTGGAGCTGACTTTGTACCTTCTGGGAAGGCTTTTCATAAAATTCTGGAGTGTGTCTGTTGATAGTTGTGCCGATCCAGCCAAAAGAGCAATTGTGAGGTCAGGTACTGATGTTGGATGAGAAGACCTGGCTTGCAGAGAGGTGTTTCAGTTCACCCCAAAGATGTTCAGTTGGGTTGAGGTCAGGACTCTGTGCAGGACACTCAAGTTCCTCCACACCAAACTCATCAAACCGTGTCTTTATGAAGCTGGCTTTGTGCACAGTCCTCTTTGTGGCTACCACAGCTCTTACTCTTCTGTGAAAGCTAGCTATGAAATTTTGGAGTGTGTCTGTTGGAAGTTGTAACCATTCCACAAAAAGAGCTTTTGTGAGGTCAGGTATTGATGTTGGATAAGAAGACCTGACTCACAATTATCATTCCAATTTATCCCTATCCAATTCAGTAGGGTTGAGGTCAGGGCTCCACACCAAACTCATCGTCAAACTCATCAAACCATGTCTTTATGGAGCTGGCTTTGTACACAGGACACAGTCATGGCCAGAACAGAAAAGGGCCTTCCCCAATCTGTTAGCACAAGGTTTGATTCTCTAAAATGTCTTTGTATGGGGGTCTCGCAATTGGCATTCCAATTTATTCCAAAGGTGTTCAGTAGGGTTGAGGTCAGGGCTCTGTGAAAGCCACTTGAGTTCCTCCACACCAAACTCATCAAACCATGTCTTTATGGAACAGGCTGTGTACACAGGACACCAACATGGCCAGAACAGAAAAGGACCTTCCCCAATCTGTTATGCTGTGTACACACGACCAGACTTTCGATGGACTGAATCACGTCGGACTTTGACGGACTTTCGACGGACTTCTGTTGAATCAGATTTGTCTACACGCAATCACACCAAAGTCCGACGGATTCAACTGTGATGACGTACGACCGGACTAGAATAAGGAAGTTCGTAGCCAGTAGCCAATAGCTGCCCTAGCGTTGGTTTTCGTCCTTCAGACTAGCATACAGACGAACAGATTTTTCTACCGGACTCTAGTCCGTCGGAAAGATTTGAAATATGTTCTAAATCTAAAGTCTGTCACACTTTCGACAGAAAAGGTCCGCTGCAGGTCTGATGAAGCCCACACACGGTCGAATTGTCCGACGGATTCGATCCGTCGGACAAGTTTGGTCAAAAAGTCCGGCCGTGTGTACACGGCATTAGGTTGCATTCTCTACAATGGCTTTGTATGGGAATCTCACAATTGGCATTCCAATTCATTCCAAAGGTGTTCAGTAGGGTTAAGGTCAAGGCTTTGTGAAAGCCACTTGAGTTCTTCTACACCAAACTCATCAAACCATGTCTTTATGGAGCTGGCTTTGTACAAAAGGGCCTTCCCTAAACTGCTACCACAAGATTGGAAGAGCACAATTGTCTTTCTAGGTTGTAGCGTTACTAGTACCCTCCTCTGGAACAACCCAGACTAAACCAATCGGTGGGTTTTGCACATACGTTTATTTATATAGTGTGACAGTTTAACGTATTGGATGTGCTATGGAGTTTTTGACATATATCGCTTCAATATTTTTTATATTCATAGAACATGTATATATATGTATAATATTTGGACAATTTCCGGGAACAGAAAAGGTTCTCACAATCCTCAGGATTAATGAAAAAATTGGAAAGGGAAAGAGACAAAAAACTCCTTCTTAATTGAATAGGATTTTTATGGAGATAATATGTCTGTTATAGAGGTGAGCACCAAAGACACCAATGTTAAAAAGGTATAAATTTATTAAATATAATCAAAGATAAAAACAACCAAAATACATGATTTGCACCATAAATTGTGGATGTATTAAATCAAATCAGATTTGTAGATGTGCAGAAGTAACCAGTAGCCACCATGTTTTGCAAAGCGCTTCATCAGGGCACTCTGTACATCTAAGATTTCATCTATATTACATGAGACATAAACATGTCATTAATTCATCATGCAACATACAATATGTAATAAAGGTTCAAGCATCTCATAATTGTTCAAAATAAAGATACAATGGGCTCACCTGGTCCTTTAGCAGTAGACAATTCAGCAGAGCCTCAAATTATACCTATCATGATACACGCTAGCTGGGGTTCAATACTGATGGAGGGCAGATCCAAACGGGGGAACACTGGATCGTGGTGTATTGCCGAGATCGTGTGTAATAAACGATCTAAGGATGAAATTTAATTACAGAATAATATCAATAATAATAAAGATACTAGTGGTATACCAGCAACAAAAATGCTAATAATTGGGATTTTAAAAAACAACAATTGTGTTATAATGACAGCACAATAGGTAACCATAGAAAATGCTTGGTATTAAAGAGATAGTATAATAATGGTGGCCAAAACTACCTTATCACATATATCTCTATAGTATTATAACCACTGGTTTGTATTAACATTAATAGATGTTAGGGCTTTATTTTACATTAATATTGGTATTATAAAAGCCAGGAGGGAGGCATGTGAAAATATAGGGATTAGAGATATATAAACAAGTAAACATATAAGGGATATATAGCATGTAAAGCAAACTATATATATATATATATATATATATATATATATATATATATATATATATATATATATATATATATATATACTGCCCGAGAAACCAATATAGCAATATAGCAAAAGATTGCCGAATTGTATGCTGATAGCGGGTGCTGGTATAGGGGATAGACCCATCTCCTTCCCGCTCATGCATTGCCCACACTAACCATCCCCATATGTGAGAAAGGGGGGGGAGGTTAAGGTACCTGAAAATAAAATCATCCGTTGAAGATGTGCCTCAATATCTGGTTCCCAGCAATAACATAGCGCACAAGGAGCTTGTGATGAGATGCTTGTGCAGGCATACATGCCTGCACCGCCATCTTATCCCCACGATCCCACCGGAAGTGGGGGGCCAAGCTTGACCCCGGGTGTCCCTGCTGGCGCGCCTGCGGACCAATCCCGGAGATCGGGGATGGTGCATCAGACCGCTCAGTCACACGCTCGAAAGAATGGACGGGAAGCGAGGAGGGAGAAAAAGGAACCTCCTTCCTTTGTGCAGGGACGCATAAGTGTCCCCACTCATGGCTTATAACCACAGGGTGCAGCATAGACAAGCACTTAAAAGACAGCACCGGATAACTCCACTGAAAGGGACCAAAAATACATATATTACATACATAGGTAAAACAGTAATCACAGGTAGATCCACATTTGTACCCAAAAATTAGGGAATATTAGAAAAATTATTAAAGTTTGTATGCAGCGTGCCTCTATATGGTAGTCATAGCAGAAACTGGTATAATATCCTTCACGCAACAATAAATGACCCCAGAGCTACACCATACAAATCTAACTAAGTGCTACAGACACAGAAAAAAAAAGGGGGAAAGGGTTATATTAAAAAAAAGGTTTAAGCGATAGTGCCGTGTTAAGCCCCGGTGGATAAGTGGCCCTCTGATTAAAAATCCATCTGGCCTCCCTTTGCAGGATACTTTGGTCAAAGTCCCCTCCCCTTTCCAACTCTGGGGTAAATTTCAATGCGAAAAAACAAATATAGGATGGATCATAATTGTGGTTGAGCCCCACATGCTTGCATATTGGCGTATTTAACAGTCCAGCGTCTAAATAATATAAATGATCTTGTATACGTTTAGCAAAAGGACATTTCGTCTTGCCAACATAAAACGCGCCGCTCCGGCATGTAGCTAGATAGACAATGCCTATGGTGTGGCAGTCAGCATAGCCTTTAAGTTTACGAAAACCACCTCTCGGAAGAGGGCATCCTACACCTTCCCTAATCCAGGGGCACTGTGCGCATTGACCGCACTTAAAGGTCCCACTTCCTCCTGCCGCTCCGGAACTGGGAGCGACAGGGGGGAGGTGGCTGTGTACAAGACTGTCCCTAATGGATCGGGATCTTCTGTAAACAATTTGTGGTGTGCTAGCCAAATATTTGGAAATAATAGGATTCTCAGAGAGGACAAGACAATTACTACCAATAAGTTTGCGGAATACATCCTGATGGTTAGTAAAAGTAGTGATGAATTTCGTAGTGGGACAGTTTACCAGGGTCCTTGGCTTAAAGATAAGTGATTCCCGTGTATTTAATTTAGCCCTATTGTAAGCTTTCTTCAGGACTTTTTTACTGTACCCCCTGACTTGCAATCTTCGGTACAGTGCCTTTGCCTCGAGCTCAAAGTCCTCCTCCCTTGCACAGTTGTGATGCAACCTTAAATATTAGCTAAATGGTATGCTTCGTACAAGGAAGCGAGGATTTGAACTTGAGTAATGCAGTATCGTATTACCGGCAGTCTCCTTTCTGTAGAGGCTGCTGTGGATGGTTCCATCATGATTTAGGAAGAGGCGAAGGTCCAAAAAAAGTATACTGCTGGTATCAGATTGAATTTAAAATTAAACTCGTTATTCGATATGTATTCCATAAAAGCAGAGAGTTCCCTCACTGAGCCAGTCCAGATGAGCAGAACATCGTCGATGTACCTCCGCCAAAGTGAAATATGGCAGAGGTATATCGAGGCTCCGTCATCGGAAAACAGGGCTCTTTCCCCCCCCCCCAGGTACAGGTTGGCATACGATGGGGCACACGAAGTCCCCATCACAATCCCCTACACCTGGTAGTAAGTGGAGCCATTGAACATAAAGATGTTGTTGGTAAGAATATGTTCTAGTAAAGTGGTGACAAACTGACAATTCCCAACTGTTTTTGTCTTGTTCCCTCAGAAAAGAGGAAACTACCTCTAAACCCTTTTTGTGAGGAATGCTAGAATATAGTGCCTCGATGTCTATGGCTGCCAAGATTGCATCTGGCAGCACAGTAAGTCCCTCAATCACTTTTAATAATTCTAGAGCATCCTTCAAATATGAAGGTAACCCTGTAACATAAGGGCGTTGCCGACTATCTACAAATTTACTGGCCGTCTCAGTATGGCAACCTATGCTCGACACTATGGGTTGTCCGGGAGGGTTGGTCATGCTTTTGTGGACTTTTGGTAGAGAGTAAAATGTCGGTGTAACCGGCCATTATACTTCTAAATAATCTCTCACATCTTTATCAATGAGGGTCTGTTGGTATGCTTGGTTGATTATGGATAAATATTGAGATCTAGACTCAGTTAATTTTTCATGTGAAATAATTTGATAACATTTCTGGTTGTTTAAAATTTTATTACACATAGCAATATACTGAGATTTATCCATAACCACCACATTTCCGCCTTTGTCGGACGGTTTAACTATAATGTCCTCATTATGCATGATATTCGAGAGTGCCGCCTGCTGTGCTTGTGACAATTGTTCTCAGCATATTTCGGAAATGAGAGGCCCTCTATCTGCTTCTTAGTTTGTTTGAGAAAAGCCCAGACAGCAGGGCATGTCTGTAAGTTCGCATATTTTTAGATTTCACTTGGAATTTAGGTGATTCTGGGGATGCCACTATATCAGATTCTTCCTCATCCGAGGTCGAATCAGTTTGATCTGTCGAACTTTAGTTTTCATCCAATAACTTTTAAGAGCCCTGGACCGTGAAGTCTTTATATATATCATCCTCTTTCCCTATCGCCCTTCCCCCTGTCACTAACAAAAATATATTTATATGTAAGATTTCTAGCAAAGAGATGCAAATCCTTTACCAGAGTAAATTTGTCAATCGTTTGTGATGGACAGAAGCTTAAACCTAGTTTCAATACCTCGATTGCGTGTATCATGATAGGTATATTTTAAAGCTCTACTGAATTATCTACTGCTAAAGGACCAGGTGAGCCCATTGTATCTTTATTTTGAACAATTATGAGATGCTTGAACCTTTATTACATATTGTATGTTGCATGATGTATTAATGACATGTTTATGTCTCATGTAATATAGATGAAATCTTAGATGCACACAGTGCCCTGATGAAGCGCTTTGCGAAACATGTTGGCTACTGGTTATGTCTGCACATCTACGTATATGATTTGATTTAATTCTTCCACAATTTATGGTCCAAATCGTGTATTTTGGTTGTTTTTTTTTATTATATTTAATAAATTTATACATTTTTAACATTGGTGTCTTTGGTGCTCACCTCTATAACAGACATATTATCTCCATAAAAAATCCTGTTCAATTAGGAAGGAGTTTTTTGTCTCTTTCCCTTTCCAATTTTTTCATATATTCATAGAACAGTTGTAACCACATCATTATTATTTTGTATGTTGTGTTGTCTTTTTTTTTTATATTTTGTTACTTCAGTGCTAATTAAGTGGAAGATCAGCTTTAGTCGTCTTAAGCTGCCTCCATGTGTGTAAATATCTCCTAAACTGTACACCTTTAGGAGATATTTACACCACCTATAGGTAAGCCTTATTATAAGCTTACCTATAGGTAAATGTCAGCAGAGGAAGTTTACTTCCTCTTTAAAGGGGAGCAGTTGGGGAGCAGTAATAATGGAGCTCAACCATGTGTTTTTACCAAGCAGGTAAACTAAGCCTTAAGGGGCATACAACTAATCTCCAGGCAGATATAAAGGACACAAATAAATCATTATTACATCCATTAATCATTAAATGTATTTTTTTTATAAATGCAAGCAGTGTGAATTTGACCTGGCATCAGCCATCTCAAAGCCCCCCATACAGCAGGGCTGGAGTGTGAGAGGAAGAAGCAGCATATGGGACTAATCAGTTCATGTGGTCCCCTATGCTGGGGGTATACATGTGAACAGCAATGTCTTAAGGTATTGTAAATCATTGTTAGGAATGATGGATTATGTTTTATACATGTCATAAACCAGAGCTCATATTCTAAACTCATTGTGAATTAGAATTTTATTTTTTGATAAATTAAATACTTTATTAAAAAAATGTAATCCTATGCAATACATTTGCTGCTAAAGAACCCTGTGGGGAAATTGCTCCATTTTTTTTTTAGTTCTTTGGGGTGTGCAGCCTTGCTAACACTCATACATGTGTCCTTCGATTCTACTAGTTCATGTATATCTAAAGCCATTTATATTATTTAGTTTTAAATTTGTATAAGTAGCTTTCAGGTTTTACTGCTGCACAAGAGAATAGACTAGCTGACTTTGAGTATATATATAGTGAATTGATTGATATATATAAACTGTATATATATATATATATATATATATATATATATATATATATATATTTATATATATCTATAAATAGCAGAACTGTCGCCTATTCCAACTTATTCACAGCAGAATCTAGCCCATTTACACCTGCGCACAGAGAAATAAGGTCTGTGATTCAGCTGTTACTAACACATAACGTAATAGCATACTTCATTCTCCCATCACAGGTAAAAGCAAAAACACTTATTATATGTATTTGTATTTTTGAATGAAGAAAAATAAAGAAAGAACAGAAAAATAAGCATTTTTTCTGCTAGAAAATTACTTAGAACCCCCAAACATTATTTCTTTAATTAAGCAGAGACTCAGCAAATACAAACAAATACATTATTATACCCAGTTATGCTGAGTAAATAGATACCTAACATATCCTGCTTTAAAATTGGGTCTGCCCATGGATCAGCGCTAAACTACTACCTAAAAATCTTCATAGGAGACGTTTTAAAAAGACTTTACAGGTTACCAGTTTAGAGCTACACACGAGGACTGGTGCTAAAATTTTGCTCCCAATCTGACATTTGCGATGATACCTCGCATGTGCGATCACCATTTACATATGCGTGCGGGACTTACGTATGCGCACGCATTTGCGTTTGAGCATGGGGGACAGGGGGGCACTTTACAGTTTTTTTTCAATTTTATTTAAAACTTTTTTTTTTACTGTCTCTTTAATTTTTGCGTTTGATTAACTTTATTGTTATCACAAGGAATGATCAACATCCCTTTGTGATAGCATGGTCCTCTATGGAGAGATCTGGTGTCTACTAAAAAAGAGAGTTTATTCAAATCTAAAATCGATCTACACTTAAATCTTACATCTAAATTAAAAAAAAGAGTTTACATTATTTTTTTCTTTGTGAGCTTTCTTTATTTTAATTTGTTCCAAAGTATATGTGTTTTTACATGTGATGAGAGAATAACGTATTTATAATATACTATTACACTATGGAGTTTATTTATCAAAGGTGCGTACTTCTGTTCATCCAACCGCATGTAAATTTAGGCTGTGTAAATGGGGCAAAATTGAATATTCTCAGGCTATATTCTTTGTGGTTCGAATGTTACTCATTAAATAAAAGAATAGTGTGAATGGGGTAAATACCGTACTATGGCCACTAGGTGGAACTGAGGATGACTTGAAAAATGTCCTTCGAAAGTACTTTAACATTTCATTTGCTTTTAAAATTTGTTTGGAATTTCCCAAGTGTTAACCACATTCACTGTTAGAAATTTGTTTGTTCAAGAAACAATTTCCATCTTCCTTCAAATTTTCCAAACAAAATGTCGAGAAACAATTTCCATCTTCCTTCAAATTTTCCAAACAAAATGTTGAAAATTGTGCCCATCAAATGCCTCCACTGTGCTCATCAAATGCCTCCATTGTGCCCCATTAAATGCAGCCACTGCGCCCCCCGCCGCTGTCTGACCGGCATTTACCCCATCTTGGTGGCGGCTCAGGCAGCGGCGAGCTGTGTCCTCCGTGTGTCTCTTCTTGCTTCCTGCTAGGTGTCCAATAGCAGCACCTGTCCTTTCAGCCAATCAGATGAAGGGTATCAGACCCACGCAACCTGATTGGCGGTTCAGTGTTAGAAAAGCAAATATTAATTTGCTTTACTAACACACTTGGGTAGGCTCCAAACGCAATGCTCTGCGCTCCGAGTCTGCCTTTTTTTGAAGCCTATTAGAGCCTATGGCTCTAATCAGGTGTTTTAAAATAACACCCCCGCCACTGTAATTCATGTGCCCGGCATCCTAAAAGGGTCCGGACGCCTGAATAGGCGGTGGCGGCGGTGGCCATGGATAGATTCATGCAATGCATTAACCTATTCATTCTACATAGAGGGGGTGGCTGGAGAAAGGGGGCGGTGCCCGTGCGCCCTTAATTGATGGGCCGCCCTTTGTACTAAATATGATTCATTCGTTTTATTCTTTGACCAGAGGCCAGTCATTGTGGGTCACTCTCCACCCCCACCTATAGCCTGCAGTGGACTCATGGTGTTCAAAGGACCCCTTTACAGTTGGGTGGATTATTTATGACTTGCGATGAGAAAAGTCCCTTCACTAAAACGTATTTTCCTGGAGTGTCTCAGTCTTCTGGATCACTGCCTTTGGACAGCCAATAGGAATTGCCCACATCACCCAGGTAGGGACATGGATACTTGAAGAAGGGTTTTCCTTCTCTACAGGGAAGAAGATAAAAGATGCCAACAGTGAGTGTTGTGGTCTTCTGGATCCCCACCTTTGGATAGCCAATAGGAAGTGCCCAGGTCACCTTGGTAGGGATATAGAGACTCGAAGAAGGGTTCTCTACAGGGAAGAAGATCAAAGATACCAACAGGGAGTGTCACGGTCTTCTGGATCCCCACCTTTGGACAGCCAATAGAAATTGCCCACATCACCTATGTAGGGACATAGAGACTTGAAGTAAGGTTTTCCTTCTCTACAGGGAAGAGGATAAAAGATGCCAACAGGGAGTGTCGCAGCCTTTTGGATCCCTGCCTTTGGACAGCCAATGAGATTTGCCCACATCACCCGGTTAGGGATATGGAGACTCAAAGAAGGGTTCTCTACAGGGAAGAAGATCAAAGATGCCAACAGGAAGTGTCACGGTCTTCTGGATCCCCACCTTTGGACAGCCAATAGGAATAGCCCACATCACCTATGTGGGGACATAGAGACTTGAAGTAAGGTTTTCCTTCTCTACAGGGAAGAGGATAAAAGATGCCAACAGGGAGTGTCGCAGCCTTTTGGATCCCTGCCTTTGGACAGCCAATGAGAATTGCCCACATCACCCGGTTAGGGATATGGAGACTCAAAGAAGGGTTCTCTACAGGGAAGAAGATAAAAAAAAGCCAACAGGGAGTGTCACGGTCCTCTGGATCCCTGCCTTTGGACAGTCAATAGGAATAGCCCACATCACCTATGTAGGGAGATAGAGGCTTGAAAAAAAGGTTCTCCTTCTCTACGGGGAAGAAGATAAAAGATGCATCATGCCAACAGGGAGTGTCGCATTCTTCTGGATCCCTGCCTTTGGAAAGCCAATAAAAATTGCCCACATTATCCAGGTAGGGAAATGGAGACTCAAAGAAGGGTTCTCTACAGGAAAGAAGATAAAAGAAGCCAACAGGGAGTGTCGCGGTCCTCTGGATCCCTGCCTTTGGACAGTCAATAGGAATTGCCCACATCACCCAGGTATGGGCATGGAAACTCGAGGAAGGGTTCTCCTTCTCTACAGGTAAGAAGATAAAAGTTGCCAACAGGGCGCGTAACGGATTTAAGTGAGCATATTGGGTTTTAGTATTGATATTGATGAATATCACTTAATTGGGGGTAGTGTTCACCTTTGGAATTCACCTTTAACAAAACTAATTGATCACCTTTAACAGATCTTGGGCACCTACATACCCAAAAGGTCTGTTATTCTTCAAGTAGACTACAGCTACAAAGCCAAGTGTGTATTTTGAAATCTGTCATGTCTCCTTCAATGAATTTCACTTGTAGCGAAGTTTTCATTCCTTGAACAGACACATTTCCAAATGTCTGGATGTAGAACCGGCCTCATGTAATGAATGCAGCGAGGCTGAATATTAAGGGCAGTGAGCACCGTATCAATATGTAACATTTCCTTTGAATGTCAGAATTGGGTCATGTCTCTTAATGTGAAACTGGCACCCCACCGCCATTCATCCGCTTGTCACAGCTCTGCTGAACCCTGAACGCGCTTGCCCCCGTGGAGCTCGAACAATGAGAGATGTAGCTGACGGAGAGAGCAGGTGACCTTCCAGCCTTTTGTACTTTGCATCGTTCTAACAGGAAGGATCCTAATAAACTGCTAAAATAAAGACCACTCACTGTTTGCGTTTTAATTGACATGGCATTGCCCACACACTTCAAATATATATTTATATATATATATATATATATATATATATATATATATATATATATATATATATATATTACACACACACACCCACGCTCATATTTGAAGTGCTAAGCCTACTATACCAGCTCCAGCTTGAAGGTTTAGCAGGCTTGGCAAATAATTATTTGGATAATGTTCATCATTCTGATGCCAGGAAGGGCAGAGGCGCCATGCTTGCTTTTTTGCTAGACACAAAAAAAATATATTAAAGGGAACATCCATTTAAACTAAAGTTGTTCACAGCTTTGAAGCTCCTCCCACAACCATCTGCCAACCGTTTTCCAGATACTGTTTAAGACGCCACCTGCAGTGGCCCTTGCAGATCAAAGCCAATTTATTAAAGCCTTCTGTTTTTTTTATGTATCAAACTTTTTTTTTTATGTCTCAAACTGTTAAAGGGCCATCTAGACTTTAAAGGGTGCATTTATAAAATAAAAAAATAAAAAATGCAGAGCTATGAATTACACATACATTTGATTTCCAAATAGGGAATGACGAATGCTATTCAGTCCAGGGAAAGAAAGGAACCTCAATGCCGCACACCATCAGAGCCCAATAATCACAGTTGTGAGAGCAGCCTCAGTCCTGCTCCGTCCAGGCCACTCTCCTGACGTTTTTTGCTCTGCCCATGGGGTTTAAGCATTGAGGTCACCCCTAAAAAAAATAGAGTGGTTTGGGAAAATGCGATATTATGACCACTATATGGAGAAGATGGTCATATTAAATAATTGTTTTTTTCCTGTGGTTGTCAGCTCCATCTTGTGGCCATAATGTGGTATTTTCCTGATTCACTCTATTTTGTATTAAAATGGTTGTAAAGGTTGAAGGTTTTTTACCTTTCTGCATGAAGGTAAAAAAAACAATATGCAGATTCCCTCCAGACCCCTCCTAATAGTTACCTGAGCCCGATCTCGATCCAGAGATGTGCAAAAGAGCGGCGGCTCACCTGGGTCTCTGCCTCCTCATTGGCTCCCACTACTGTCAATCACAGCCAGTGAGGCGAGAGCAGGGGTGGAGCCAAACCCTATTCTGTGTATCTTATGGACCCACAGACTGGGGCTTGGAGCGAGCATGCACAAATGCCTCCATAGCTAGCGGCTTGTTATGGGGCACTTGGAGAAAAGG